>NW_007729001.1:24442-58190 GCF_000696425.1 Galeopterus variegatus | reverse complement strand
CCGTTGCCGGACATGGAAAAAGAAAAAAAAAAAAAAAAAAAATGAAAATGGTCATGATTTTTTCTCTAAGTGGCTAGTGAAAGAGAATGTTTGGAGTTATTTGCAAGCACCACCCTGCAAATGAATGTATTGGGGTTATGAATAGTGCCCTATTACTAATAAATAAAAGGCAAACTGGGTATTATTGTCAATATAGTTTCTCTTTTGTTCAACACTGTTTTTGAAACTGCTAGAAAAAATGATATGGACATATGGGAATTTTGATCAGGTGAACACAACTTATTAATCTAGTGACAGTCATCTTGATATGTATTTAATGTAATATTATTATGTATATGCTCTTCATTAACTTTTTTTATCTTAATTAATGTACCCTATTTTTCCTTCCTTTGGTAAAGATATATTATGAGAAAATTTAAGTTATAGATAACTAAGAACAAAAACAATTCAATACTGAAAAATGGCCCTAACCTCCATGTCAGCAAGTGTTCAGCTGAATGATCACATGATTCAGTAAATGAGTCACAAGGCCACTTATCAGACTCATCTATTCCAAGTGCTTGCTTCACTTCCACTCCAAAACTTTCAAATTACTCCAGTTTAATTATCTTATTTATCAATTTGCATAAAAAGCCAAAGATATTGAAACAATTACTAACTTCAGATGGAAACATTTTTGTAAACTCTTGAGGTCCCCAAACTATCAGCTGAACACTGGTGGTCTACCCTAAAGCCAGACACACTATAGATTGCCTGTTGTCACTTAAGACTAAATTACATGATGCGATCCCGTTACCGGTCAGTAAAAAAGACAAAAAGGAAAAAAAAAAAAAAAAGAAAGTAGTTTATTCATACTTACATTGATGTCAGAGATTAATAAAAGTGTCAAATCTATGAAAGATACTGTTATCTACAGAAAATAGAGAAATCTCATAGGTATAAATCAAAAGGTTGAGGGAGATAAAAAGCCATTCCTTGGAAAAGCCACTGTTAGATCCGCATGTAGTGATTCCCTCACCTTCTCTGGTTCTCTCCATCCCTGTCTACCCAGTACTATCTACCAACCAAATCACTGACACCAGCTCAGGATCCCATCACAAAAACAAAAGGCACATTAATAAATTAACTCAGGGTTAGCAGTAAATGGCTCTTGGATGTGCCGGAATGCTAAAGTTAAAGAGAATCTCAGAGATTGTCACATTTATGTCCTACTGAACTACCAAGGACCAGGAGGTTACATGGTCATTTAAAGGGCCAAATAGAGGGAAGCATGACATTGCAGGATAGTCCCAGCCCCCATCCCACACTCCCAGCACTGATTGAACAATGACGTACATACCAAACTACCTTTATTATATTATGTAATTTAATGTTATATAGTTAAACATGTTTTTTTTTTTCCTTTTTGTCTTTTTTCGTGTCCGGCAACGGATCGCAACCCTCAGTGTTGCGCCCATACCAGACCAGGACCGGCAACAGGATCGCAACGCTCGGTGTCGCGCCCGCACCTCGCTCAGCCAGTGAGTGGGAACCGGTCTGTATGTGGGATCCAAACCCTCAGCGGGAGCGCCGCCGCGCTCCCAAGTGGCACACTGGAGCAGTGCGCCACCGGGCCGGCCCCTATAGTTAAACATGTTAATTATTTCTTCCATGGGTTTAGGTTTCTAATTACAACATACAGATTTTTTTTAATATATATATCTAATTCCTGAGTCCTGTCTCCTTAATTCTTTCAGTTATTTTCTCATTCATATTTTTGTATAGTTAGCCCCAGTACCTTTTGGTTGTTCACTTTTTTTTTTTTTCCTTTTTGTCTTTTTTCGTGTCTGGCAACGGATCGCAACCCTCAGTGTCGCGCCCGTACCAGACCGGGACCGGCAACGGGATCGCAACCCTCGGTGCTGTGCCCGCACCTCACTCAGCTAGTGAGCGGGAACCGGTCTGTATGTGGGATCCGAACCCTCGGCGGGAGCGCCACCACGCTCCCAAGCGGCGCACTGTAGCAGTGCACCACCGGGCCTGCCCCTGGTTGTTCACTTTTTAGGTGAGCTTAGCTTCTCTGAACATTTAGAAGAAAACATAGTTAATGGTAACTTTTCTAATTTCTCAGAACTTTCACATCTCTTGCTTTTCAAAATGAGGGTGTTTTCCTTCCTAAAATTTCTGGCTTTGATTCCCCCCACACCTTTATCTGAAACTTCTATTTCTTTTGTCTCTATTGTCCTTGTTTTCTCACTTTTTATTCCATTCCCAGCATTTATCTTCAGTATGGGGTCCTGTCCCAGAAAGCATCAAGGGTGGTTCAGTTCCAAGAATTCATAGGTGCCAGCCTGTGCCAGCCCCTTCAGATGTACCTGTGCTCCTCCTCCTCACCTGCTGTTTGATTGGACAAAACCCCTCTCATGCTCACTTGCTGCTCTCAGTCCTGCCTCCTGAGCTTTCCAATAAATACCTGCTAAGTATGTAGTTTCTGTTTTTTTTCATATCCTTCTGAGACCCATATGATCTGCTTTCTTCACACAAATGCAGGTACCATGCAAGTCTTAGCTTACCTGTTTGTCCTCACCTATTTCTATGTTTGGCTTTTAGGGGATAACTAATGACTTTGTCCTATTATAAATGTTTTCCATGGGTTTTTGCTTGCTATCTATTTTGTTGAGTTTTTATGTGGGAATCTGTATATTCGCTCAGTTTCTTTTAAGGTCAATATTGTGCATCAATTATTATTCCTTTTTGTTGTTGAGTAGAGCTCCACTGTATGTATACACCACAATTTATTTATCCTTTCTCCTGTTGACAGACAAATGGGTTGTTTCCAGTTTGGGGCTATTATAAATAAAGCTTCTTTGAACATTCTTGTACAAATTATTTTGTATCCAGATTTTTTTTCCTTGTGCAGACAACTAGTAGTGGATTTGTTCAGTCACAGAGTTGGTGTATAACTTTTAAGTGGAACCATTTTACATTCTCACTACCAATGTATGAAAATTATTTTGTATCCAGATTTTTTTTCCTTGTGCAGACAACTAGTAGTGGATTTGTTCAGTGACAGAGTTGGTTTATAACTTTTAAGTGGAACCATTTTACATTCTCACTACCAATGTATGAGAGTTCTGGTTGCTCCAAATTTTATACTATTTTCTTTAGGTGGTAGTAATCAAGAAGACAAAACATTAAGAAATGATTCAAAAAGACTTCCATGTTTTTTCTATGCTCCAAAACGTTTCAAATATCAAAGGAATTACCTGTTCCTTGAAAGGCAATCTCCCCATGATATGTCACTTGGAAATTATCAAGATTTATTTGATTAATCTACCTTACTAGGTGAGTGGGTTCTCTTCTTTCTTCAATGTTTCAAGTACATCCCTTCAGAACACTATTATCTTTTCTTCTTGGTTAAAGCTAAATAATGGTTCGGCCTCCATTTATAGAGAGTAAATGCACAATAATCTCTTAACATTAATGGAGTTTAGCAAAAAAGAGGTCAAAGACTTTGAAAGAAAATTATATATGTAATTTCAAAAATGAAAAGCCAAGAAATAAAACTAGAAGTTTAGACAGTTCTTTAGAAATGCTTGCATGTAATAAGAAACATCAGCAAGAGAATACAGTGTTGTTAAAGTACAGGGTTGTTAAACGCCTCTAAAGAGGGAGAATCAGGAAACCAGACAGAAGGAATTACTGATTATTTTCCTTTCCATATTACTAAAATGTAAACTCAGTGAAGGCAGGAATTTCTGCCCATTTTGATTACTCCTGTTTGACCAGGAACTGAAACAGTGCCTAGAACTCAGGAGGCATTCGTATTTGTGAATGATTAAATAAAAGAAGGCAAAGGGGGAATCAATCCATAAATAATGAGGCATAAGGTAACTTTTGAAGGTGATGGATGGCCTTGATTTTGGTGATGGTCTCACAGTTGTATATTTATCTCCAAATTCATGAAGTTGTATACATCAAATATGCACAGCATTTTGTATGTCAATCATACATCAGTAAAGTGGTCCAAAAAATAAATTACAACTAAAAATATTGAAATTAAAAAAAAAGAAAGTCCTAGACAGGAGCCTAAAATTTAAAGTTCTTCAATGCACTTATCTTGGGCACCAGACATAATCCATATTCTGTAGTGTGTTGTGTAAGACTTTACAAAATCTACCCTAATTACCTGTCTCTCCCACTCCCCTAAATCTGAATATTTTACAAATATCTCCAGACACTTTTGTGTCCCTGATAATTTTATTTTGAATCTTCCCTCTGCCAGGAAAACCTCTCATACCACTACACCTGATAAAATTGTACTTCCTAGAATCTACTCAATTATTAACACCTCCATGGTTAATTTACCTCACTGGGGAGGGCCTGGGTACAAGTAGCAGATAAAAGCTGCAGAGCCCTTACTATATGCTGGGTGCAATCTATCCTCAAGCATTCTGGTGAGACAGGTGCTCTTTTCATTTGAAAATTTAGAAACCAAAGTTCAAAGAGGTTGTGATTGTTCAAAATAATAGATAATTGGTGGCAGAACTGGAATGAACCCAGAATGACTTGATTCTACAGCTTGCACTCTTTTCCCCACACCATATGGCTTTCCAGGGCAATCCCTTAAATCATTACTTTAACTAGGGAAACACTTGTCTTTTGTATTCCAATTATCTTTCAGTACACTCTGGGTTCCTTGAGGGCAGGGACTGCCTTATTCATCCTTTTACCCAAATAATTATCAAAGGGAGTAAGAGCTTATTATACTAGTTGAAAGCGAATCAGAGCAGTTGTGTACAGAATAGTTCTAGTGCTGAAAGAATTCCACAAGCTGTTTTAAAGATAAACTCATCCCCCAAAGTAAGGACTCTAGTCGTCTAAAGTAGCCCTGTTCACTCAGATCCCAGGCAAAACACACAAGTAGGAAGCAGCTACTGCAGCCACCTGACTTTCAAAGAAGGAATCCTCACCCAAAAGAAATAAATGAACTCTCTGAGGACAGAACTAAGTCATCAGAGATGCCGAAAAGGGTGGAGGAGTTCTTAGTAAATCTGCTGTCCTGATGTTTGGCAAGAAACCATGGCCTTAGAGAATAAGAACGAAGTATGTTTTTCAGTCTGCTTCAGAGTATTTATTTCATATATAGTTGAGTGACCGACTACAACAGTGAACAAACCAAGTGTCTTCATTCATGGAGTTCTTACTCTAGTAGTAGGAAATAGAGGTAGGAAATACAGTGCCTTGGATAAGAATAAAGCAGAGTAAAGGGATAGCAAGTGTTGGGGGTGTGGGGGGATAGTAAAACATGAGAGATCTGAATGAGGTTCAAAGAAGGTTGTTTAGAAGGTCGGTGTGGCCAGAGTGCGGAACACAAGGGGGTGAGTGGTAGGAAGTGAAGTCAGAGTGCTCACCACAGCCAGGTACCGCAGGACCACGTCCATCAGGTTGTGCTAATGACTGGATGTTATGACTGCAGTTCAGTGGTTTTGACCAGGGGAGTACCACAATCTGCCTTGCACCTTTAAAAGTAAAAACTGTTGTGGAGAATAGAAAGTAATGGAGAAAGAAAGCAATCCAGTATTAGTGGCATAGATGATAGTTATTGGTAAGAGTGGTGAGAGGTCATATCGTCAGCATATCTGGAAGCTCTGCCTAACGAGATTTGCTGTCTTGGAGGTATGACAACAACTGAAGTCAAGGACGACTCTGGTTTTTAGTTTGAACAGCTAGGTGAATAGATGCACCATAGTGAGGAGAATGCTGGAAGAGAGCATAAGTCCATTTGAGAAATCAAGAGTTCTATTTTGAAATATTTGCAGATGAAAATTATGTGATCTAGAATTACTTCAAAATAATCTGGAGGCATGTAAATATGAAAAAAGATTGATCACTGATAATTGTTGAAAATGGGTGATGTGTACATACAGGTCCATTATACCTTTCTCTTTGGCATAAAACTTTAAAAAAAGTTTGGACATACTGAGCTTGAGAGGCCCCTTAGACTGCATGTGGAAGTGCTATGTAGATAGATACATAAACTGTAGTTCAGCAATGAAATTGGGGCTAATGGAATATGGGACTAATCAGTATATTTAAAGCCATGGGACAGAATAAGAATGCCTACAAAGTGAATAACAGGGAACAAGTCCAGCACTGAGCAACTGAACTCTCCAACATTTAGAACGGAGGAAAAGAAGTATCGAGAAAAGGATTTTTGAAGGGATTTTTCAATGCACATCAAAAGTCATTGAAAAACACGTAACACATAGGAATGTAAACTATAAAACAGGACTAGTGCCTAGTGTTCAGACTATGTAAAAGACTCACAACAATGCTTAACAGGAAAAGAAAAGAAAGGTGGGAGTAGCATGGTGAAATAACCTAAAACTTGAACACTGGTCTACCTAGATACATCACAATACACTAAATGGAAAATTGTACAGCAATTATAGTGAGGGTATAAACACCAAGGTCCAGGGTTCAGATCCCCCTACCAGCCAGCTGCCAAAACAAAACAAAACAAAACAAAGTAATGAAGGCGTATTTAGTGACCTTTAAATATTCTCAAGATTCATTAAGTGAGAAAAGCTGATGGAAAAAAGCATTATAGTTTGCTTTATGGTTGTTACACTAAATATTTATTTTATACTTCCCTTACCTTTGATAACCTGAAATAGTAAATGTTATTATCTTTGGTCGTAAAATTGTGAGCTTTTTTTCTCCACTACACTTACCTAAATTTTGTAATTTTTCTTAATATATAAAAATATACAAGTTTAAAATTTTTAATAAAGCTCATTTGGTAATGTGAAATACAAAGGATCTTAACAGGAACCAGTCAAAAACTGTACTGACACCACAGAAGCTATCTAACCACTAGGAATTGTTTTAAAATAAAGCAACAGAACATAAGAAATTATTTTAATAGTATATTATTTTATTTAAATTAAGAAGTACAACAAAAATCACACACATTAGTTTCAGTGTCTGGATAAAATTACTAATAACTTTCAAATAATCTATACAAAGTAGTGAATTCCATGCATTTCAACATGATCATAAAACATATTTTTTAAAATATAGACTGTACTCCAAAATATGGTACATAATAATATATGCTACATACATTGACTTTAAATAACCTAATTCAAAAGTCTTTATAAAAAGATAAAGCAATTTACTTCTAATGAAAGTTATGCATGCTATTTTGACACCTACACAATAGATTATATTAGGAATATCAGTTTATAAATACTATTAATACTAGAGTACAAATTCACATAGAAATACTTTAAGCAAAACATGTTCTATTTTTAAAAAAAGAATGTGGGCTAACTGCTTTAAAAATTGCAACATTTTTGTTTTAAACTAAACCAATTCAAATATTTAGACCATTAAATCTCATTGACCTCCCCAAATCTAGCTAAAATGACAAGAATATAGCAACTCATTTAACCTTAACGTTAAAAAATAGTTTACAACATTTCATATTTAAAAGAGGCATTTCAGCCTTCAAGTAAAAAGACATTTTTACAAGTCCAATTGTAACAATTCTGTCCTTTTTTCTTGCAATGCTTTTATAAAATAAAAACTATCACAATTTTGATTTGATTTCAGAAAATTCTGTTTAGAAGGTCAATACTTTTAAAGCCTGTAAAAGCTTCTAAATGTATTTTATTAATGAGTCAAAATTCTAGATTTCTATAGGGATATTAAACATTTCTTTAAACTGTTTAATTATTTCCTATTGGTTATAAAAATCATATTATACTACTAAGAACTTCTTTCTTGGCTTTTGGCCATTTGCTGTCTTCCCAATCTCAAAAGTTAAAGATATTGTTTTCCTATATCTAATAATACTTTTTAAGAGACAAAAATTAAACAGTTTAATATTTCCTCATTACCACCACCTGTTGCAAGTCTCCAAATCAGAGCCTTTCCTCATTAGGAAAGCTAGCTTTAAATCAAATACTGATTTTCTTCCTGTAATTCACACTTGTCTATCGAATCAGTTACCCAACGTTCTTGTAGGATTTTAAACTTTTTCTTAAGAGTTCTCCTGAAAGCTTTAAAATCTGCAACACGACTGTGATCCTCCCCAATGATTACATGAGACACTCCCTCAGCTAAATAAGAAACTACTTTTGCTCCATAAAATCGAAGCTCCAAGGCTTTAATAGCTAGTCTTGTTCCCTCAATTTTGGTACTCAAGTCACTAACAACAGTATACAAGTCCAAATAAATGGTGTGGTTTCGAAACATACTAAGAGGATGGTGGTCCCAGGAATAACGATATTCTAAATCAGCAATCACAGAGGCCATTTCTTCAGGAGTCTGTTCATTAGAATTTTTAATTCCTGAGAATACCTCCTTGAGTTGGTCCAAATCTGTATCAACAAAATAACTATCACCATAGCAATCATATTCACGAGCAAAATGTTCTTTTGTTGATGGACACATATGAATCATGAAGTGTGGCTGCCATGGCACAAAGCTTTTGGTCTTAAAACACTCTAAAAGCCATGCAGGCTTGACAACATCATGCTTATTGGAAGTAATTATGTTTTTCACTCTGATGTTCTCAGACCCTGCAATTATACAGTACGTATCTGGACCTGGATTTTGTACTATGTAACCACCAAATTCTGCAATTCTGTTCTCCAGGTCAGGTTTTGGATGGCCGTCTGTTCCACTCATAACGCAAAACTCTACATCTTCAAATATATTAGAAACTTTATTTATGTTAGAAAGATTAGGTGCTTTTAAGTGTTCAATAATTCCAATCACTTTCTTTGGGGCAGCTTTCCGCTTTTTCTTCTGTGGCTCTTCATCACCACCTACATAAAGGTGTTTAGATGCAAGCTTTCCAGATGCTTTTCCCCTAAGTTGTTCCAAGTCATCCAGAGTCATGCATTCATGCCACTCTTTGTCATCCCTTATCTTTTCAATTCGTGGAAAACGCAACGTGCAAGCAGTTTTATACATGTCACTGGGGACAATCTCTGTTGCCTTAATCTGAACAATGACAGAATTACAAGGTTCAATGTAAACTTCTGGCTTCTCTGTTCCACATAAAATGTTACTTGGTGGAGCTTTTTTATGAAACGGCTTCCAATGGTTGGCCAATTTCAAACCCAGATCATACAGTTCTTTCATGGTATAACCTGAGCCAACTCGACAGAGAGTATGGAACACAGATGGCTTTTCACCAGAAGGGGGCTTCTCTGCTACTGCACACAAAAAATGAGACATCAGTCCACCCCGTAAACCTTTACCCCAATAGCCTCCAACAATTAAGATGTCTAATTCATCCATCAGTCCATTGACATACTCTGGTTTAATTTTCAACCATCCTTCACCTCTTTTGTCTGGCTTATAAATGGACAGAGGATGTTTTATCATGATTCCCTCTTCTCTTTTATCTATTGCTTCATTTAAGGCATCAATCACTTCATTCTTAGTATGAGCTTGTGTTTTCTGCACTATTTCTATTCTACCAGGAATTGTTGTAAGAGTACTACTAAGAATCTCATACCTCTTTCTCAGAGTCTCATGTCCTAGCTTTTTATTATTAACCATCAATACATCAAAAACACAATAACAAGTCTGCAGATCAGAATCTTCTACCATTCTTTTAATATCAAACTTATTCCCCTTCTGCATAAAAGTCTGTGTATTAGGGTTGTAGGCCATCATCTCGCCATCCAGGATACAGACTTGTGTATCTGTTTTGAATGCATTATGAATGAATGGGGTAAGAGAACCTTCATGTGGAGCAGCACCGAACTGATCAGTATAGTTATATCCATTTCGAGAGAAGTACTGATATACATCTCCATCTTTGTGCATTTGCATACGCTCACCATCTAGCTTAGTTTCAATGTAGAAACTCTGTTGTTTCATGTCCTTTTCAATGCGCTCAATATCTGCTATGGCAGCTAGCATTGGCTTAAAGGCAGAAAACAAAGTGATAGAAATATCACTAAGTCCTACAGAAGGATCATGCAGTTGCCTACAGACTTTCTCCAGATCTGTGGTGACATTATGCAACTCAGCAGCATCATTATGAAAAACAGAAAATATAGTTTGCTGACTAACACCAAGCTTTAAGTCCTTCACAATCATCCGTATAAGCCACTTTTGTTCAAGTGCTGAACTCTGAGTTATAAGTTGAAGAAGACTCTTCTTTATTAGGTCTTTTCTTTTGGCAGTATTATTGCTGGCAACTGAATCTAAAAGGTCGTTTACTTGCTGTATAGTTAAACTTCCTTTCTGTAAACACCTTGGTTTCAACACAAAGTATGCCATCATTGCAAAATCACCAGCATCTCCATGAATTCCAGTCGGTGTTCTGTAATTTAAAAGTTTAAGGGCGTCTTTTCCATCTCTAGGTAAGTTAAGCAATTCAATATAAAGCTTTGCAAGCATAGTTTCTTTGATTCCATAGGCCATTCTCTCTCTTTCTAGCTGAGGAAGAATAAGTCTCATTGCTGGATAAAAAGAGTCTGTGACATCTTTTTGGTTCTTATGAAGGGCATCATGAAATTTTCTCCAAGAGTCTAAAAATTCCTTGAATTGTCTGATCTTTTCTGCACGTCCTTTACTTCTCTGTATTCGTTCTAACGTAGAACATAAATCTGAAAAAGGAACATGAGATGCAACAGTCTGTGAAGCTTGTGAGGCAGCCATGGAGGTGGTGGTGAGTCCTCTGGTTTAACTAATAAAGCAAAAAGAGGATAACTTTAAGATAAAATTCGACTAAGTATTTAATGTAAAGACCTTACAGAGATCACCTGGATCATCATAAATGGTTACTAATGTTTGCTCAGTGAAAACAGATCAATACTATACATGATATATATTTGCAACCTCTACATTTAATAACTATTTTACTTTAATCCTAATCAGCAATTATTATCAAAAGCATCACCAGCCCCACTTCCTATATTTATAACACTGAAAAAGTCATTTCTCCCTAAATCCAACTTTCATTGAATTATTCTAGTGCTTAATTATTTACTAAATAATGCAAAAGAATATTGACAGAGAAGCAAATCATGCTCCATTCACTTCCTTTCTGGGCCTCTGAGGAAAGGTCCTTCCCTGAATGTCTCTTCTTTCTGTCATACCACCACATAGCACCAGAAACAAACTTATTAAGAAGGATATTTTTTAACAAATCACTCGCTCACTGAATTGAAATCTGACTTCCTAGGAAGCTTGAAATCCTAATTGGGGGAGGGGGGGAGACAGGTACCTTTGACAAAAAAAATAAATAAATAAAAACAGGTATCTTCTTCTCCCAGCCAAACACAGCATGTGTCTGTGTTTACTTTCTTCGCTACTAGCTACGCAAAATCACTCCAGCATTCAAAACCCAACTCAACATACCCTCCCATAGAATCCTCACGTTACCTTCCAGCCTATTTTGTCACAGTTACTTACAGTTCTATAAATTCAAATTCATTAGAATGCTTTTATGTTTACATTCCCATGCCAGTTATTCCCCAAGTATTCACTGACTACACGTGAGCCAGGCACCGTGCTGTGGGCAAGTACAATATGTTTCGGCTTTAAAAGAGCATATATTTTGTAAAGAAAAAGGGACATCATGGGAACTAATTATAATAAAATGCTTAGTGTTTTAACAAAAATAAAACAGAAGTAAAATGTCCTGAGACAGAGCTTTTCACTAAAGTATCTTCTAAAGTCAAAGAAGAAATATTGGGTCCCTTGCTGGGCTAGGGTCTAGAATATTTCCTAAAGTGGTTACTACAAGTGTGAACGTTCTTTGAAGTTTTAAATATTCATGCAAGTTCTAGTGGAATCTATATCGCAGTTATTTTAATATAGTTTATATAAAGTTAAAATAAATTAACTTTTCCAAAAAAGACTTCAAGTAAAATGAACCATATTTTATCTTGTGGTTACAGACACTTCCTGGAACACCACCATGACACTCAGGCAGTAGGGAGTCAGAGAAGCTTCCAGGGAGTGGGGAGATCTATCACAGTGCAGAGACCATGAGATTCCCCACCCCAGCAAACAAAAGAGAAACACACACACAATCAGCACAAGGCTACATTACCAGTATCTAGTAAAAACAAATCAAATGGCTAGTTACCATACCACATTTACTAAACTAGCAGTCTCGTTATAAATTAGTTGTAATTTGTTCCACTAGTGGCAGACACATAGTATGATTTTTTGCTGAATGAATTACTGACTACCTAGACTTGATTCCTGGAGAAGCACACTAGAAAAGGCCATGGGCTGCTTATACACACACATTCCCCACCCCACCCCCAGCATGACTCTTGGGATTCAGTTTGGTTAAAAACATTCAGCAGCTCTGGTTGCACTGGCAATGGTTCACAATGGCCATGTGGTGATCTCCAGAGAAAAAGCTGCACTTCTCAGTCTAATTTACTAAGGAAACCCAGCTTCTACTGAGTGGGTTAGATCAAGAGATAAACCCATGAGAGACCACTTTCCTGAGACTTTTATCTTTGTTTATAGTAACTGCTTGCCCTCACTGGCTCCGTTTTGCATAACTGACTGTACCACCTGGTTATGTATGTTCACTGTCCCACCTCTCAAAACATACTCCCTCAAGTGGGTACATTATAGTACCAATGCTCTATTTATGATTTATACATAATGTATGTAACATAAAGTATGTTAAGAAGTACTTCTTTGAATGTTCAAGTATTATCATACTGTTTCTACACATTTATCCTGTAGATTCTATACATTCTCAAAGTCAAAGTTTCCCTCAACATATCCCAGACAAAGACTCAAATTATTTTACAGTAATAACGAAATTTAGATAGTGGTGTGGATACACATGTATACTAAAATAGCTATATAGATATCATCAAGGATTCCGAAATTAATATAAAATAAATAGGCAAATATGTTTGCTCATTACAATTGCATAAAAAGTCAAAGATTAAGATTTCCATTGTTTTTTACATGCTCTCTAATTTATTTTTTTTGGATTTTGAGGTTTTTAGCTAATGCTTTCCACTTGCAATAAGACAAACAAGAAGTCTGTGATTAGAGCTCAGATTCTGGAGTCTAATCTAAGTCTTGAGTTCAAATGTGGACATGCATTTCACAGCTGTGTGCTATAGGGCAATTACTTAATTTCTCTGAACTTCAGTTTCCTTAAGTGTAAAATGGGATTAAAAACTATGTAGAAACGAGAATGAAATGAGATAATCTACATAAGGTGCTTAACACAGTACCTGGCATTTTGATAATTTTAGTACTATAATGCTTGTCAGTCCAAGCAACATTTGAAACATAAACTTTGCAAAAATACTAAGCAGAGAAGAAGGGAGGAAAAAGGGGTGGAACATTTCACTCTGGAACAGTGATAAACAAAGCTTTCAAGAGAATGACTGCAACTAACTACTACACAATGACTCATCATCCATTCAGCTACTCCCTAGCAGAGAAGAAGGGAGGAAAAAGGGGTGGAACATTTCACTCTGGAACAGTGATAAACAAAGCGAATGTTTCTTTCAAGAGAATGACTGCAACTAACTACTACACAATGACTCATCATCCATTCAGCTACTCCCTGTATGGTCCTGATGTGACACAAAACAATCAGGTTTTATTCAGTGAACATGGAAGATGATTGTTATTTACTGTGAAAAAAAAAAAAAAAAAGAGTGACTAGCACAACTGAAGTTTCCTTCAAGCCAGCCTTGACACGTTGTTTCCCTACATGAGCTACACGGTTTACAGCAGCCTACCTTCCACAGCACTTAGTGATGACATCTTGGAGAATCTAAGAGCAAAGAAATGAGCGGTAGGAAAAGATAAGACTCGCATCCCGAAAGTTAAAGAAAAACAAAGTGTAAGAAGAGAAGCAAAGCAATTCCCTCCGCAAAGCAATTCCCTCCCAGCCTACACCTCTCCCACTCCAATTCCACCTGCACCCTCTTGCAAAATCCCGACGGGTCTCCATCACCCCCTACTCCCTCCGCCCCTCCCCCCCCCATGGGTCCAGAGTGAAAACCAGGCCTCGGACGAACCCGTTACTTCTCGGAGCCTCTCGGGTCCCACCTGTAAAATGGGACCGTCACAGTTTCCTGCGGGGTTATCACGCAGCACAGTTCTTGACAGTCAGACACGGTAGAAATGACAGTCCCCGCCCCAGGGGTCTGGGCCTTGCTAAAGAGCCCGGAATCAAGAGGCCTGGCTTCTACTGCAGCGGACGCCGGGAAACCGGGGAGGCGGATAAACCACAGGGTTTGTCGACCAAACATAAGAAAAATGAACGTTGAAGACAACAAACGCTTGCCAGACTGAGGAAACCGCACAGGTCCCCCTCGCCGATCGTCCCCCCGCCCACGCCTCACCTCTCGCTCCCTCCGTTGACTCCGAGGTCACGTCTATGCAGCCCCACCGCCGACACCTGCCGCCTGTTATCACAGTCTGAGGCGCCGCCGCCGGACCGGAAGCTGGAGCCAGAAAAAGCCGTTTCCGCCCACTGCTCTTCGCGCCGGCGCAGTGGTGATGGGGGGGGGGCGGGGGCGGGGCCCCCGGGACCGTGACGTCATGGGGCCGATGCTCGCAGGCGCAGTGTCTCTCCGGATGGGCGCCGGGAGCGGAAGGAGGACCGGAGGGAGCCTGAAGCTGTCACTGCAAAGACAGCTCCCGTTGAACTGTGCGACAGGTGCTCTTTGCAAGCAGTTGACCCACACACGAGTGGATTGCGTCTTTGAGCGAAACCGAAGAGCACTTCGTTTACTGGCTTGTTTCTAGGACCCTGAGCTTTCCTAGCTCTTGTTCTCTGTGTGTAAAACATTTCACTGGTTGACTGTTAAAGCGCCAAGGAGAGAAGTCATCCTCATTCCCCAAACGCTGCTGTTACATTTAGATAGAAAAATACGCTTTGGCAAAATTTTCTAAGGCTGATTTTTATGATATTTGCTACTGTTATCTGAGTTCTTATGTCTTAATACAGAAATAATTCATAATAATACATAATTTATAATACAGAAACAAACAGTTAAATGCCCAGAACTATCCGTTCAAGAATTCAATATGAAGTTATTTGACAAACTTTTACCGAGCACCTATTATGATATAGTAATTGCGTGAGATACTCAGGAGTGAGATGAAAACGAATTCAGTCCTTACGTTCCAGGAGCCGTTGATTTCCATTGAAATTTTGCTATGGTCTGTCCTATTCCACCATGGAGAATTGAGAAATTATCCCCAATTAATGGTTAAATAAATTTTAGAATTATTTCCTTTTAGTATAAAATATTTCTGCCTTAAGATGAAAGTGAATTTTGCTGTAATGGGCTTTAATAAAACTTTTAGAGCTGCCCTGAGGGGTTGTTTAATGTACAAAAACCTCATTTTATAAAGTTGACATTTAATTCACAGTGCTAGTTGCTAGAGAAGCTAGAACCCTGGGCTCCTAACACAACAACATCCGTTTATTTTCTTTGTCTAATTCTCCTAAATTACCTATTTCTCTGAAATCATCTGCGATGTTTTAAAGTCACATGATAACTGTTTTGTGAATAATTTCTCGACCTACTATTCAACTTAATTATCAGTTTACTTTGGAGGAGTGCCCAACTGTGTTAAGTTAGAGGAGTCTCCATCTGGCAACTGAGAGGGCACTTGTCTGTGTGCGTTTCAACATCAACTGAGCTCCTACAGTGTCAGAGACTGGACTTTTAGTGCTGAGAGGAAACATGAATTATGAAAACAGACAACCTCCAAATTAATTCAATGTACAGTCTCCAATTTATTATGTTATTTTAGCTACTTAGTTAAAAGAGAATCAAGGGTTTTTCACTAAGTATCTTCTAGTTTGTTGTGATTATTCGTTTATTTATGTAAATGGGCTACTTTAGTGCTTGTCACTTATTAGGTGTTCAACAATGGGAAGCTATTAATCAAGAGTCCAGCTTTGAGCTGGAGCTCTAGATCTGGTAGCAGAATACATGCGTTAAAAAGCAAACAAAGAACAACAGAAACTAATGAAATATCCTCTGTATGTATAATACAGGGTGCACAGAATAGTGAACGACGGGGGGGGGGGGAGGACAGATATCTGTAAACAAACAACTCAGTACCATTTGGTGCACAGGGTGATTGGCAGTGAAGCTAAGGAAGCTCAAGGTTTTAAAGGGCCCATTAGTGGGGCCACTCTCAAGACCCCCTAACAACGTATTCCCATGGTCTTGTAAAATTTGCAAAAATAAGGTAATTTTGCATTCTTTCTTTTTAAATGGGCCCTACATATTGTACAAGGTTCAGGTCTCACAGAAAACCTGCATGTGCCCTCGAAGGTCTACTCTCACAGAGGTGAAAAAAAGAAAAATAGTTACGGCAGCACTTTAAATCCTGGAACTTCGACACCCTAACAACCGTGGGAGGTAGACACAGTTTCTTCTGTAAAAACTGCGTCCCGCAGAGCGATCTGGTGCGCTCTCCGAGGTCACCGGCTCCGGGTCGGCCCTACCCGGGGTCGAGTACGGCTCTTTCTCACCCCGGAGGCCTCGGGTGTGGGACGGGAGGTTCCCCCGGTGCTCGGAGAGAGACCGAGAGGCGGTGAGCCTTCAGTCGCGGGGCAGGGAGCGGCGCTGAGGTCTAGTTTCCGTCTGGGCCACCGTCACGGAACTCCGGCCAGCCGCTTGTGCGCATGCCCAGGAGGGCGGGCTGGGTTCCCGCTCCCGAGAGGAAGACGGAGAACAGGTTATGTGCGAGCCGGCGGGGGCATTTGCCGGCGACACCCAAGCGGGGGCCGGAAGTGGAGCAGCCGACGGCCGCGCCGCAGGAGCTCCGGGGTAGATTGTGGCGACGGCGGCGACCCCTCGGCTGGAGGAGGACGATGAGGAGCGACGGAAGCGGCGCGGGGGAACGCTGCTGCGCGGCGCCCGGTTTCGTGCCCGCGGCCCACTGCGCAGCCTACCCGCAAGTCTGAGTAAGTGCGGCCCCGGGGAGTCCGCACCTTCCAGGGGGTCGCGGGGAGCCGGCGGCGCGAAGCCCTTCCAACATGTTGGTGCCACTGCCTTGATTCTTGCTGAGGCACCAGCAGTTTTACCCATCATTGCATATGCACCATCAGTCTGAATGCAGAACAGAATGTCTTAATATTATTATGAGTATAATATTGATCTTGTGGACTTCTTGAAAGGATCTTGGGGACTCCAGGACTCTGACCACCTTTTGAGAACCTTGGTATAGAAAGATCTGGGAGTTAGTAGGAACCGCAGAATAAGTAAGTCAGATATATACGGTGCAATACAGCGTACACGTTTACAATACAAAATAATTAGAATAATTAGAATTTAATTTATGGGATAGATCCAAACTTTATTAAAATATAATTTTATCTGTGATAAAAATTAGATTTGTCCAGTTTACTCCATAGTTATTATGGCAATAATAATTAAAATCCATCCACTTCCATTGTGTGAATTCAATTTTTGATATATTTGTTATTCTTTATTTTTAATTTGGATAAAATATTACTAAGAGCCTTAAATATGTTTATAATTATAATATACTAAGGATTTAAGTAAATATAGTACATAGTTCTTAATTTGAAGAATGCAAGTTTCTGGGGGAAAAGGAAATAAAGTTATATAGTTAGTATAGAACAGTGGTTCTCAAAAATTTGATCTTAGGACCCCTTTACATTTTAAAAAAGTTATTGAGGGTCCCTGAATTTTAGTATGTATGGATTGTGTAGGTATTTATTCTGTTAAAAATTAACACCGGGAGTTTATAAAATATTCAATTTAATTAAAAATAACAATTATTTATTACGTATTAACATAAATCACATTTTATGTGAAACAACCATAATTGCAAAAAATAGGAGTATGGAATTGTTTCACTTTTTGTAAATAGCTTTAATGTCTGCTCAATAGAAGACAGGCAGATTATCATATGTTTCTGAATTCCGGCTCTTTTAGGTGAAATATAGGAAGAAAATCAGAGTCACTCAAATACGTAGTTGCAAAGGGAGGGGTAGTTTAATAGTCTTCTCAGAGAACTGTAGATACTTTTTAGTACTACTCTAACACTCAACAGGTGGTAGTTCCTTCAAGGTCAGTTATATTGTGGCGTCTGTAACCTATATCAAAGAAGTTTTCATCTGTTACCTTAAAATCTATTGCTTTATCTTATAATGAATTATTTACTCACATCTAATTGATTTTGTGTCATCATTGGTCATTTGGAATATATTGGATTACTGAGTTATGCAGATTCTTCCAAATGGTGACAGTTAATGGATTATTGTAAATCACATTTGTTAATATCACAACCACCACAATGCCATCAGAAAAGTTTCTAAGTGTTGAGGAGCTTTTGGCAACTTCACGGATTTTCCAGAAAATGTCTACCAAACACCTAAGTCTTAATAATCATAATTTGTCAATTGTCGGGCCAACCCGGTGGCGCACTGCTACAGTGCGCCGCTTGAGAGCACGGCGGCGCTCCCGCTGAGGGTTCAGATCCCACATACAGACCGGTTCCCGCTCACTGGCTGAGCAAGGTGCGGGCGCAACACTGAGGGTTGCGATCCCGTTGCCGGTCGGGTCCGGTACGGGCGCGACACTGAGGGTTGCGATCCGTTGCCGGACACGAAAAAAGACAAAAAAGGATAATTTGTCAATTGTCTTTTTAAATAATAATGTTGGCTAAAAACAGCTAGTTCCACCCAGAATTCAAATATATTTCGGTACACACCCACGAAGGCTTTATGTGCACTTCTCACTTTGTCACGCATTTGTCACACATATTAAAAAGATGTGTATTTATTGGTTGAGATATAATTCAGTTAGTAATTTTTAGTGCTTCAATGACATTCATAAGTAAAACTGGCTTTTTTCCCCTTGTTACTGTGAATTCATAGTGATAAAGAACACAGTGACTCCAACATGTTGGTGCCACTGCCTTGATTCTTGCTGAGGCACCAGCAGTTTTACCCATCATTGCATATGCACCATCAGTCTGAATGCAGAACAGAATGTCTTAATATTATTATGAGTATAATATTGATCTTGTGGACTTCTTGAAAGGATCTTGGGGACTCCAGGACTCTGACCACCTTTTGAGAACCTTGGTATAGAAAGATCTGGGAGTTAGTAGGAACCTTAATTAAAGCTCATCCAGTTCATCTGTTGTAATTTCTTCTATACTATCCTTTCCAAGTATTATTTAGATTATGCTGAATATCAGAATATGCTAAATGAATAAAAATGAGTGGCGTAGACAGTTGTTTGATGCAAAGTAAGAGAGTTTCTTAACCTTGAAGTTGTGCTTTGTCCTATTTTTTTTAAAGTTTGCATAAGTTTCCACTTGTATTCAATAGGTAATCAAGCTTGATAAAATTCAGAGATTATTAAAATTAGGTTGTAAAGGACACATAATTAAGGTTTTGATTTTCTTTTGCTATATTTAAGGACACTCGTGACCTTTCTTTGATTTTCTTTGTCTCCTCTATAATTAAATGAACTTATGTGCAGGTATAGAGGTCTGCATCTGTTTTCTGAGTAGCTCATGAGTTGCTTGAGAGCTACTTAGTAGATCATGAGCTACTCAAGACAAGGACTGTAGAACATTTATCATTTTTAAATACCCTACAGTGCCTAGGTACTGTGATTCACATAGCAGGTGTCTGCACATATCATTTGTGGCATTTTCTTTAGTCTTTGTATGGTGTGGTAGTCTGTGTTGGAATCTCATGACCATCCCCTTAGGAAGAGGCTGGGAAACTAACTATAGGACTGCCTCCATCGTGTCCAGACTGGGTGTGACAACTCCCCTGGGGGCCTGCAGTGGTATTCTCAGGTCTCATATCATTAGGAGTGGGCATAATTTTGGTCTTTCATCCTTATTTTTTTTAAGTGTCATTTGATAAAATAGTTATTTAAATATTTTCCTTAAAAATGGAATAATTTGTGATCCTCTGAGTACATAGATGAGGGAGCAGGTAAGATAATCAGTGGAGATCAGATGAGCATGGCCATCACACACTCAGGTGACTTATCATTTTGTTAACACTGCTAGCTAGCATGGTGATCTGACAGCTTTACGGTTCAAATTGTTTTTATTTTTGGTCTTTAATTGGTTGTTGTATACCCGTAGTGGACTTAAATTTAAAGACAGGAAGCATACAGAGCAGTAGTGGTGTCTGACAGCTTTACGGTTCAAATTGTTTTTATTTTTGGTCTTTAATTGGTTGTTGTATACCCATAGTGGACTTAAATTTAAAGACAGGAAGCATACAGAGCAGTAGTGGTGACTATCACAAGTTACTTAAGACCATAAAATTCTCAAGATGGTTATTACTGTATCTTTAAATTGCATCATATGATCAATGTTCTTATATAACATTTCAAGATGTCTCTAATATTTCAAAACCATTCTTTTAAAAGGAAAATAATGATAAATATATCTGTCTGTACATTATAATAAAGATTAGTCATGGATTCAGTAGATTATTTCCTAATAATACCAATATGACACCTCAGACCACTTCATTTAGAAAGAAAGCACAAAAAATATTATTTAAATATAAGACTGATGCATGTTATAATGAGGTACTTACTTTTGATACTGTAATACATAATTAACAACTATTTTGATACTGTTAACACATAAATTTTAGTCTACATACTATATATTAAGACTCAAAATCAAACCTGTATTTTTAAAAATGTATTTATGTACACACCATGCTTTTTCATAATTAATGTAAAGCATGCAAAATACTGGGTGGGGAGGAAAATAAGTTTAGTTTTGGGTAAGTCTGAGGTGTCAGTGAAGCATCAGGTACTTGAGGAACGGATAAGTTGAGTTGAAAGTAGATGTGTCTACTGGGACTAATTCACACACAGGTGTGATAGTTGGATCCATGAGAAGGAATGAAATGACTGAGGGAAAGAATGCAGTAATTCAAAAGACAGTGGACAAGACCTTGGGAAATGCTTACATTTAGGGGATAGGTCAGAGAGAAACAGGAATTTGAATATACTTGAAGCTGGAGGAGGAAACGGGGATTGCCACTTTGGGGGTGGGGTGTTGTAATATGGATTGAGAAAAATCCATTGGATTTATTAGCAGGTGAGGTTTACTTTTTATAAGAGAGCTCGCTTAACAGATTCCCAGATAGTTAAGTAATTAAGGAGTTACTGGGAGTAGTTGAAAGTCACAGATTGATGGGCTTTTGAAATGTTTGACATGTGAGATCAGGTGCAGAATTGAGAAATGGATTTAGCCATAAGGTTAAAAGTACACATCCAAAAATGATGTAAAGAGTAATGGATGATGAGAGGTTATTGACTATATTTCTGTGTTCTATGTGGAACAGGTCTAATGTTCTTTACCACTAAGCAACCCTTGTATTTGGTATAAACTTTGATTTAACTTTGGGTATATTAAACTCATCATTTTTCCTTCATTGTTTATGATGCTAAGATGTTATCCGAAAATACATTTCAGCATGCAAAAGAACTTGACAAATAATCCTTCTCTTCTGATGATATATTTCACAAACGTTTTGCCACATAGGACATACTTTAAAGGATAACTTATTGCCTCGTTCATTCTGCATGACGAGCAACAGTGGTTTTGGAGTTGGCTGGACATTCACACTCACAAGACCCAATAGACCATACCAGGCACCAGCCTCTCCCTGCTTTGTTGAAAGAGAAGGGATAAAAGGCCAGCATGTCAGCATCAGGTGTGTTGTTCCGAGGTCTGGGGAATGATGACACATGGGTAGGAGTGGACGCCACCCTGTCTTAACTGCTGCATGCTCTACAGGAAACAGTGTCTCTTGTAATAACACATGGGCATGGCACCAGGTCTCAGCCAGTTATAAGTCATATCCCACTCAGGCCCCTATTTATACTTCCCACTGGGCACATACAGCCCTGAACACTGTCCTCTCAATCTGGATATAGCTCACCAACAAATCATTTTTACCACAAACAGTGTTGCTTAGAAACATGGCTGGTATCTCACCTTTATCAGGTTTCCAGGGAAACAGCGCCGGAAGGTTAACTAGAGGTCATTTTTTATATGGAGAAGGAAAAAGGTTTTGTTAACCTTTTACTCACACTGATTTATTGACAAGATAATGCTGGCTGTAGGATTTATACAGTTGACTTTATTAGAGCCAGTATTCATTTTCATTGACTACTATAACTGCAGGTCTATATGAAGTTGTTTAAACATCTCGGCAGATGGCTTATAGTAATTGTGCTTTGCTGTTAGTTTCAGCAAATTTAGTAAATAAAAAAAAAACCTCTTGATACTGTTTGCTTGTTCCAGTTCCTTTAAAAGCATCTTTGAGGTCGAGGTCTCATACAGATGAGGGAGCAGAAATTAGTGGCAAATTGGGTTAGGTAAAAACAGGACTGTCTGTGAGCAGAGGTCTCATTCTACATCACCAGTATATCACAACATATTTAAAGAGAAGACACTTACCCCAGAGCAGTTTTTATTAACCAGTTAAAATTGACTTCCATTTGGTATTACTCAAAATGAACTGACTTTTATTCTGACTTCCATAGTAACAATCCTTTGTAAATTTAAGTCATTTAGTTAAAGTTGACATTTCAGGAATGCTTTGTGGAAAAGTATAAGTTTATTCTTTATTATTCCTAACCAGTAAACAAATATGCCATTTTTCTGATGTCCAGTCTTAAACATATATGCCCACTGCTCAGAATATTCTTATGTTTTCTTAGAAATCTAATGATGCAGATGCATTACTGGATTATTCATTTAAAAAACATTTAGTCTTGAGTATAAGTAAAGTGCTATTCTAGCCATTAGGGATACAGTAGTGAAAAAGAGAAGCACAGTTCCTGGCTTACAGATTTAAAGTCAGTGTTGTTTGCTGAAATTAGAAATTAAAGAGGCTACTAAAAGAAAAACAAACAAACAAAAAACTTTTCAAAACTCAGTAGTTGAAAGTTTTAGCTATATAGGTTTAATCTAAACAGATTTAAATATAGGATTTGAATTTCAAAATGTGCTTATCCATGTATATGGGGCTTTATATTTTATCTCGTGTTGTAATAGTTTTTTCTTAATAGGAACTTCTATTTGAAAACTTAGTCAGTTCACCCATTTATCCAGGTATAGATAACCATTATGCTTTGCTACACCCTCATGAAATTCCTAGATTTCTCTTGTCTTACAGGTACTTGGTAAATTCTGATTTTGATATTAATTTGAGCAGAACACAGTTAAGAAAGGAGTAGTAGAACCAGAACTATTAGTCACAAAAGCAAAGTTAATATGTCTATAGCATTTATAAATGCTTTTGTTACTAATTTTACTTGATATTGCTGACCAGCCTTATATGTAAGCACTTTTTAAGTTCCCATTTTTCTCGTTTTTGAAATACTCATTTTACTCATTTTTTTAAATTCTCGTCTTACTTTGTCTTTATCACCTATTTTCAGCCTGGAAATAGGTGATAAATACAAAGTAATTCAGCAAGTATATGGCATAGCAAAGACTTTAAGAGTAATGGAATTTTAGTGTATTTCTGATACCTCTGTCATAAATGATTGACTAGGCTATGAGAAAACAGTAAAATTTTTATATTTTTTACTAAAGAAATATTTTCAATAGTATCTTTTATCAAATATTGTATCATATAGTACATCTTATTTAATAGTGTGTTATTTTATATCAAATATTAATATATAGCAAAATATTAAAATATATCAAAAATAGTATCGTATTTTATGTCAAATATTGCAGTGCTAATGTATACATATTCAATCTCATACCTTGTTTTGTTAGTCCTAATCATTACATAAAAATTAAAAGTATTTTAGTGTATGTATAAAGTTAATGACAGTGTTTTCAGATTAACCCAAAACATTTCTGGGCACAAACCAAAATTGTTCAGACATCACTATACTTAAAAAAAATAAAATTAAGTAAACATTAGATTAGAAGTTTAAGTGACCAGATATGCATGTTGTGTGCTACAAAGGAGTTTAAAGTCGTCCTGTCTAATTTAAGCTGTTGACAAATAGCAATGGTAGATTACTGAACGATGAAATAATTCAGGCTTTTTACTTGGATGCTATAATTTATCTTATTTTAATCTAATTTTTATCCAGATTTAATACTGGTGTTGAGGTATTATTTATATACTGTTTAAACTGGATTTTTTATTTTACCCTCCATACATGCTTTTCCTTTGATTACTTGTAGTGCTCACTGTAGTAATACTTGCTAACAGTGGGTGGCAGTGTTGATTTCTGGGAAACAAGAAAAATTGCTATGTTGTTGCTTCATGTTCAAAAAAAATTTGTTTTAATAAGAATTTAAATCTGAAAGTCTAGGTTTAGTGAAATAATAGTGAAAAAGCAAATTTATTAACTCATCCAACTCATTGTCTTTATAACTAATATAATTTAACTTGATTTTATGATTTTTTTCCAGTGTTTAAATCTAATTTGGTACATACTCAAATGTCACATATGTTAGCTTCTGACATAAAATAAAATTTTTAAAACCAGTCATTAAAAATTATTTGTAAAAATTAAGAATAATTTCTTTATGATAGTTTTGTCAGTGAAATGTAATTTAGTATTTTTAAAAATATGGTTAGTAAACATAAGTAGATGAATAGCACATAAGAAAACTTGTAAAATATCTTCTCTTTTTTTGCCTTTTTAAGACAACATACATAAACTTCTTGATTTGATAACAAAGAAAATTCTTTTGATAGTTTTTTATTTTTTTTATATTGGTTATATTTTTCAGTAACCTTTAAAAATTTTTTTTCCAGGAAGTCACTTTACTTCATTTATCTCTGGTTCTCAGAGAATTTCTGCGTGTTTGTTTTACATTTATCCCCCAAGTATTTTTTTGCCTTATCAGTACATCATAGCAATCTGTGTTGACCACATGGTGTGAAACTTCAATAAGAATTGATATAAAAGATATTGCATATCTCATGACACTATATATCTGAAATTTATTTTTAATCAAGTGTGAAAGACAAATCATGAAATCTTTTCTTAAAAATAATACACTATTTGAATCTAATGGTTAATTTAAATAAGTAAGTTTAGCTGTGAAAGCTTCCAGGTAGAGGGGGAGATATTTTTATTCTTTCTTACCCGAGTTTGTTTAGTTATAATTTTTTTCTATAACATAAGAAAATTGACAATAAATTATAATGGATTGGTCTTGCTAGATTAGAATCTGTTAACCACCTCTTTAATGAAATTTGTCCTAGACGTACATAGCTTAGCAATAGATGTACCATGAGTTTTGGAGTCATACTTGCCTGCCCCCCCTACTCTTCCACCTGGAGAGTTGGGATGATGGCCAATTCCTTTATGCCCCAGAGCCTCCATTTCCTCATAGAAAAATTTGAGAGTATGACATCAACTTAGCTTTCTGTCAAATCAGTGAGAATACATAAATGAAAGTACCTGGTAGTAAATAAGCACTTTTTAAAAAATGAATATAATTTGGTGAATATTTATGTTTCATACATACAACTGTGGAGGAGTACAGTAGAAAGGAGACCGTCGTGAACAGAAGGGGCAGGGGAATCTCAGCCACCAGTTATGTGGATGCACTGATGTAGGCTCCCAAGGATACACCCTGTATAGGTTAGTACATTGTGGATCTTACTTTTAAAATAATAGTTATATGTTGAATTATTGATTTCTCTCTCTCTTTCTCTCTCTCTCTCTAGGATATATACAGAGAGCTACAATGGAAAAGTCCTGGATGCTGTGGAACTTTGTTGAAAGATGGCTAATAGCCTTGGCTTCATGGTCTTGGGCTCTCTGCCGTATTTCTCTTTTACCTTTAATAGTGACCTTTCATCTGTATGGAGGCATTATCTTACTTTTGTTAATATTCGTATCAATAGCTGGTATCTTATATAAATTCCAGGATGTATTACTTTATTTTCCAGAACAGCCATCCTCTTCACGTCTTTATGTTCCCATGCCCACTGGTATTCCACATGAAAACATTTTCATCAGAACCAAAGATGGAGTACGTCTAAATCTTATTTTGATAAGGTACACTGGAGACAGTTCACCCTATTCCCCAACTATAATTTATTTTCATGGGAATGCAGGCAACATAGGTCACAGGTTACCAAATGCATTGCTCATGTTGGTGAACCTCAAAGTTAATCTTTTGCTTGTTGATTATCGAGGATATGGAAAAAGTGAAGGAGAGGCAAGCGAAGAAGGACTCTACTTAGATTCTGAAGCTGTGCTAGACTATGTGATGACTAGACCTGACCTTGATAAAACAAAAATTTTTCTTTTTGGCCGTTCCTTGGGAGGAGCAGTGGCTATTCATTTGGCTTCCGAAAATTCACATAGGATTTCAGCCATTATGGTGGAGAACACATTTTTAAGCATACCACATATGGCCAGCACTTTATTTTCATTCTTTCCAATGCGTTACCTTCCTTTATGGTGCTACAAAAATAAGTTTTTGTCCTACAGAAAAATCTCTCAGTGCAGAATGCCTTCACTTTTCATCTCTGGACTCTCTGACCAATTAATCCCACCAGTAATGATGAAGCAACTTTATGAACTCTCCCCATCTCGGACTAAGAGATTAGCCATTTTTCCAGATGGGACTCACAATGACACATGGCAGTGCCAAGGCTATTTCACTGCCCTGGAGCAGTTCATCAAAGAAGTTGTAAAGAGTCACTCTCCTGAAGAAATGGCAAAGACTTCATCTAATGTGACAATTATATAATGTTCCCCTTATTAAGTTAATGCGCTGTATTTTAAGTTGTTCAGAATGATAAAGAATGTTCGTTTCTAGAAGTGTATGTCTGTACTTGTCTGAAGAGGGACATTAAACTTTGAAAGGACTTCAGTGCTCCTTTAAGATGATCCAAATCGTTTTTTTTACATTTGAAGAACTACAGTTCTTGGGATTATTTCATACATTTTCATCAAAACTTTCAGTGTGGTTATGTATTCATATCCTTAGTTTAATATGTCAGTATAATAGAGATTATTCAAAAGTTTCTTGTTGCTAAAGTGATATAATCTATGTTACACTTAGATTAATAGCTGGGGATGAAAGGAGATATGTAAACAAGAAACCTTTGGGTATTATTCCTTTAGTAAATATTGGGACAATCATGGAAAGCAAACTTAGTTCTGTAACTGCATTTTTTACCTTAAAAGTTATAATGAAATGCATGATGGTATTTTATTCCTTGAATTATGCAATGCAACATTTTTAATGTAAATAGCACTGGCCATATACTAATGTATATGGTTTCCTGAGTTATATCTATTTTTATGTAAACTCTATTTTGTTTTTGGCAAGAAGTGAAATTGAGGCCTATGTGCAGGTTGCCATTGAATTTTGCTGTGGTCAGTGCCGAGATCCAGCTTTTTCTTCAAATAAATGGGACCCTGTTTTCCAATATAAATGTACTGTGTTTTTGTTAGGTATAAGTCTGGATCATGGCATGTAGAAATAGAAATTTAGAATTTTACTGCAGCTTTGCCATGCGTATTTGAACTTTTTAACATTTGTACTTTTGGTGGCAAAGAAAATTTTAGCTTCTGTCAATTTTGTATGTCTACAACTGAACTACTAATAGCAGTCACAATGAAGATTAGAATTTGCTTAAGAATTAAGTTAGGAAGGTTTATTGTTACATGATTGTACATACCATTTTACAAAAATTCCCACATTTGATTTTGAGTCCCAGTACCTAGATATAGCTAACCCACCTAAGGAGAGATGTCATTCATTGGACTTTTTAAAAAATAAAAGTTGCAAAAACAAAAGCAAAAAAACTGTGCTTGGTTTAATATTCCAATTAATTCCACAGAGCTCCTGTGTCAAAAGATAATTTTAGGAGTCTTAATTCATTCTAAAATTTTTTACATGTAGGAATGTGGGAATGAAGGCATTGTGGATCGTTTTGACATAGAACCTATTACCACGTTTAATAATTAATAGCTGTAGGTGGGAAATAGTATTTAGACATATAGAAGAGTAAGAAAATTCTTACTTAAAGTCCCTTGAAACTTGCAGGATTTACCTTAATAAAATTATAAGCTCAGAGGCATAATTGTGCCAAGTTGTTTCAAGCAGTCCTCAAAAATTAGATATAATTGAGCTCTGTACATTATTACGTCAGCTTTAACATATAACATTTTGAATATTTTAGCTATATTTATTGGCTTTCTGCAAGCAGCAAGAGCAGAGAAATAATGAGTCAATAATCTTGACCTCAATTTAAAACTCTTTTCATGGAGATAGGGCTAGAAATACTTTTGTTAAATAGCATTCTTATTCACTTTATTGCCAGTATTTAGAAAAAATAAATTATAGCAAGTATGATTTCTATAGAATAATGTTTTTCTATAAATTATTAATTGTAAAAGCCGTGCTTTTTAAAAAGAGTTGGTAACATATAGTGGAAGGTATATTTTGTATGTATAAATTCACCACAATTAAAGGCTACTTTTCATTTGTTGATTATTGTTACATAGAATGACTATCCTAAGTAGTAATGTATTAAAGAAAAAAATTAATACAACAAATTAAGACAACAAAATCTATATTTAGACATGAGCTTACCTGGCACACCTTATACTTATTTTTTAAAGTTTACAAAGTACCTTCTTATGTTTGCATGAAATCATTTAGTCTGCTACACTGTGGAGGAATTTATCAACTTTAGTTGTAAATACTATGCTGATGAAGTATAAAAGCTTTTTCTTCATCAGTTTTTGTTTTTATGCTGCTTTTTTTGTTTGTTCTTCATATTCCAGGTTTATAAACCATCTCTTTTATTCTTTTAAACCAGGACTTCAAAAGTTGTGGCGTACTTGTGTACCATCCTCTACCTTCATTCTTTTCTTAAAGAGGCTCTCTTTCTGCAGCAGAGGGCACAGGCTGTGTCTAGGGTTGTAGTACATCTTCCTTTACTAGCTTCTGTGTTTGAGACAATTTTCTTACATGGGAAAGGGTGGAAAACAAACTTTTTATCAGGGGTCCATGAAGCCTATGGCATCATTTTTTAAAACATTTCTTAGTTTGTAGCTGAATCAATTGGTCTTAGTAAAATGTGTCTTCTTCATGAATCACTTCTTCATTTTGGACCCATCTCTTAGTGGGGATGGAAGTGCATCCACCTTGTGTATTAATTTCTGGCTCATTTATCCCAGAGCAGCTATAGGACTTTACAAATGAATTTTAAATTATTAAACTACTGTAAGTTTGGAAATCCTGGAATGGTCTTAAATATGGTAAGATACAGTTAATTTAGAATAAAATCCACAATCTGGTATTTCAAAGAGGATTATTGGGAGGAAGAATGAAGAAAAAAGGATACTGGAAAGATGCTGCAGAATCAGGGAAGAAATAATTTGTGACAGGTAAAAAAAAGAAAATGCTAATAGGATAGAAGCATCTAGAAAGGGAAACGTGACACAGTTCTTAAATGTCACTATAGGAAATAACTGATGATGTTGGTGAAAAAGAAACTTAGTACAAAACAAAACATTTGAACACAAAGCTTTTCTGACAAAGAAAATGACTGGGGCACCTGACATTGCAACTACCCTGTGTTTTTGCAAATATATTTTTAACTGTAAAATCAACATTTTCATTAAAATGGTGTTCTGAATTTCATTACAGGGCAGCTTAAATTTATCATGATGAGCTGTAGACACTTGATAATTACACAAATTACAGCTTTGGTAATGGGTCACTGGAGTAATTTTAATATTTTTTGTTGGGAATCCATACCATCTGATGCCTTGTATTCATTTCTCATATTTGTAAGATTTGACTTGGGTAGTAATAGGTTTGGTGGAATTAAAGAATGAAGGCCATATTCAACTTTTTATGAATTACCTTGCAGCCTCAGACAGTTTAACAGTAGTTTATATTACTAAGTCCTATTCCTCTTTGAGGTTAGGAATAAATAAGATAAACTTTTTAAAAGGATGTCATAGAAGTCACTTTTTCATATAGGCCATAATTGAGATACTGAAATCCTCCACTGATTTTTCTCCTCTCTCTTTTTCTTGTTACGTTCGATAAGTATAAGAGAAAAACTCTGAAAGAAAAAATTATTCACAACCCTTTTAGATTATCCACTTAAATTTATGTATTTTCATATCACTCAGGTAAAGTTGGAAGTGACAAAGCACAGACATCTATTTTTTAAATTGATAGGGTAGAAAATGAAAAGCACTTCTGTTTATTCTTATTACCATATATGCACATTGTCTTAGCTAATCAGAAATAATACATTTATTTGTATGGCAAAATAAATGCAGTCCTTATACTAGTCAACACATTTTTGCCAAATGGCTCAAATATACCTCCATTTATATTTTGTATCTTAAAAATGTAGTTTAAAAATAGAACTATGTATAAGGGACACTTTTTTACAAAAAGTGCCATCTATACATATGTAACGGGTCAGTGTGTATTTGACATAATTTATAGCAGAATTTCTGTCAGTACAGCATATACTGAAAATTCAAGTTGTCTTCGACATGTTTAAGTATATTCAATATAAATAAGTTAATCCAATTTCATAATGTAAATCATATTTTTGTTATTTGACATATTTTATTTGAAGCAGTAATAAAATTTTATAACTCAAATTTGAATGTTTTAGTACATTGTGTGCTAATCATGGCAAGCAAACATTTACATTTGTTTTTTTCAATAAATTTCTTTTAAAATATACTTTATATTTTTCTGTACTGACATGCAATAAATTGATTCATTAAAAGTTTGATTAATGTCTTAAGATAGTTTGTACTCAGTCTTTTTATTAATTTTTTAAATTTTCTGTTAACTTAAATTCTATTATTATTGTAGGGCATTAAAGTTTCCTTAATGGTTAAATAAAATTCTGGAATTTGCACTGAAATTAATGAATTTTATCCCAGTAATCATGTGGATAAAGATAGGTAAGGTTTGTATTTCCTTTCCCCAAGAGTAGTAGTCTCCACATACACTTAATTTAGGCTAATATTAAAAATATTTTCTGTATGTGAACCACTAATGAGTGACTAGGATCCAAAGCATTTATTTAATTAGATGAATCTAGGAATGAATAGATTTTAACTGTTCATAATCATGTTGCCTCCAGATTTCACAAAGTATCTTTTCAAGAAATCTCAGTTATTTTTTCTCCCATTTGTGTTTTAGTTAATGTTTTTTGATGTTAAAATAGCCCCAAATTCACTCAACCTTTAGGGGTCTGTAGCTTGCTTTTCCTAGCAAGAAACCTGCGTGCTTGAGTAGTCTCAGAGTGAGTTCGATGATACGAGTGTGTGATGGACCTTAAATGGTACCCTGGAAGTGGAGATGAAGAATTTACTTATTGGAGATCATCTTTCCATGGGTAGATCTGGTGGGAAGTGAGTTTTCTCATTTACTTCTCTAAAAGATTGCCAATGTGAATCCCAAGGTGAAGCAGTTTTTATATCACTATTTCTTATAAAAGATAATTGTTTTTCCCATTTACATTTCACTGTCCAACTCTTTCTTTGCATTCTATTTCAACTTAAAAAGTGTGAGCAGGTAGATATGGTTAGAGAATGTAACTCCTATTTTACTGAGGGACAGAGAAGAAATTTTTTTGAATACTGACAAGTATAAGGCCCAGGTGTTGAATGGGTTAATGTCATTGAGTCCTCATGACAAACCTTTGGGTAATTTGTATCCCATTTTATAAAACAGGCTCAGAGTGGTTCAGTAACATGCTCAAGGTTACCCAGAATGAAGCTAAGATTTCAGTCCAGGTCTCTAATCCTAAGTCTAGGACAACTATACGTTTGCTCATTTACTCAATGAAGCAATTTGAAAATTTTTATACATGTTGGAATAGAGTTGAAACGTTGAAATGGAATTACAAGTGGGCCAGTTCTTCAGGATCATTCCCAAAGTACTGGCTGTGAACTGAAAATGAGAAGCATTATACAAATAACTACATTTTCTTCACAGTAGTTAAATATGCATTCCTGCAGGAAAATCTAGAAGTTAACCTTGTAAGACTTATCCTCTTTCCTCAGCCTTTTGTAGATAACCAAGGCTCAAAAAATTGGGGAGTTATCTTCATGAAGTGATTCCTGATACTTTTGAAACTGATCTCACTGTTTCCTTTGCCAATAAGATTTATTTTCCCAACCTTCCCACTGCTACCATACCAGTCCTTGAAATTATAATAACTAACATTTTTATTGAGTGCTTGTCTTGTACGAAGCATTATTCTGAGTTATTTTTGTCATTTATTAATAACTGAATAGTTTACAAACTGGTTTCTAACTTTTTGACCAGTGCCCTTGTTCATTTTAACTAGTTGGAAAAACTCCATGCTGTTTGTTATTCAAGGGAGTCCAGTGGCTGCATTTCTCAGTAGACCAAAGACTTACCTGCCTGTAGGATCCTTCACAAAACTGAACTAAACCTTGTAAAAGATATCTGTTTTTTCTATTTCATGAATCAGTCATTACTCTTCTATGTACTTACTTATGTCTGGTGCTTTAATATCTAGATCGAATGCCCTCCCACCTCTCTAGGCACCTGAGTCCCTGTCCCAAATATATGGTAGCTCTAGCAATAGATTTCTACCCTTTCTAAAGATCCATTGTACTTTAATACTTGTTTATATTCCATTTGGTTCTTTATTACATACTGTCTTATTTTTCTTTTGTGTATCTTCCTCCTGCAACAAACCAAGATCAGATAGGGCTATCATTTAATTCTTTTCTATGTTACATAGCATCTAGCACAGTGCTAAACTCCTTGTAGTCCTGAATACGTTTTCTGTATAGAATGGACTCACCGATTATAAAGTTCAAATTTTTCTCTCTTTAAGAAGCACAAAAACAATTACCGTAATATTTTATATTTCTTAAGGTTTAGACCTAGAATAGCAACAAACCTGGAAGTTACACACACCCTAAACCAATAAAGTAGAAATGTTGGAAGTTACGCATGCGATTAAATCATTTCAGAAAATAAAGGGGGCAAAAATTATGCAATCAATACGCCACTTGAGGTATCTACCTTAAGCTGAGCACAGGAAAGAGAGAAAGGTGTAAATGGGCTCAGGAAAGAGAGGAGCAGCACTCGGTGGATGTGGTGTGGCGCAGGGATGAGAGGAGATCAGTAAGCCTGGTGGTAGGCAGTGGGACTGGTTTTGGCTAAGAAGAGAAGAGCCAGAAAATCAGGAGGACACATCAGAGGAAGGTAGAAGAACCCCTTGCTGTGGGACATCTACCCTGGGTGATAATGACTGTGCCCCAGCTCTGATTTCTTTCCTTCCTTTTTTTTAATGTGTACTTGTGATTCTCTTTTTAAATATTTATCATCATCACTATTACTATTTTTAGAACAAATGAGATGTCCCAGGCACTTGAATTAGTGTGACACATTTTTCATTTTTTCTTGGCCTTTCTTTCCAAGACCTATTTCTTAAGGTGTGAATGAGTTCTATGCAAAGATCATTCATGCCTCCCAACAGGACAAACTGGATTACAGAGGAGGGCAGGGGAGTGTGAACTCTCTGGAGACAGTAAATGTTATGGACTGAAGGCGCACTAGCGCAGCGCGCCACCGGGCCGGCCCAGTGTGACACATTTTTCATTTTTTCTTGGCCTTTCTTTCCAAGACCTATTACTTAAGGTATGAATGAGTTCTATGCAAAGATCATTCATGCCTCCCAACAGGACAAACTGGATTACAGAGG
>NW_007729001.1:12366-24175 GCF_000696425.1 Galeopterus variegatus | reverse complement strand
TGAATGAGTTCTATGCAAAGATCATTCATGCCTCCCAACAGGACAAACTGGATTACAGAGGAGGGCAGGGGAGTGTGAACTCTCTGGAGACAGTAAATGTTATGGACTGAATGTTTCTGTTCCCCCAAATTCATAGTTGAAACCCTAACCTTCATTGAGATGGTATTAGGAAGTGCAGCCATGAGGGAGGGATTAGGTCATGAGAGTGGAATCCTAATGATGGGATTAGGAAGAGAGCCAGCCCTCTCTCATGGGAGGACACGAGGAGAAGACATCCATCTGCAAACTAGGAAGAAAGCCCTCAGCAATCACTGGATCTGCTGGCTGGCACTTTGCTCTTGAACTTTCTAGGCTCTAAAACTGAGAAACAAATTTCTGCTGTTTAAGCCACCCAGTTTATGGTGTTTTGTTATAGCAGAGCTACTTGAATAAGACTGAGCAATTGCAATTCTTACTTAAAAGTGGATCTTGAGATGAATAAGAACTGAATGTTGTTAAAGTCCTCCATCCCTTCCAGTCTATTACTGTATTTCACCATTATCTATTATTTGGATGTCCTGCCACTTAGTCATTAACATCTTGAGTAACAGACACACAGACAAGAAACATACAGTTTCATCCACTAGATTATAAATTTTATGAAGGTGGATAAAATTATCTCTCCTCAGTGAAGAGACCAATACCTTGGATACATAGCTGGTATTCTGTAAACATTTAGTGAATGAAAATATCCTTTGTATATAGTAAGTACTCCACTATATGATGGTACTGATAGAAAATATGTTAATACCTTTGCACTCCAGAGACACGTTCTGCAGGAGCAGAAAGCTCTAAAACTTTTGTTCATCTCTATTTGTATCACCATGCCACCCTGAAAGTTTGTAAAAGCTACAGTATGCAGTTCAAAGTCAATCTATGAATTAAAGTTAAGATGATCATAAAGGTTATAGCCCAGTATGTGATAATTGTATTTATTAAAAACACAATCATATGATTAAAACAATTATTTTTATAAGTAGAACATAATCATTAAAAGTTAGTTTATATGACATATTTTGTGTACTAGAATAAGGTAGTTGGGGTAGATGGCTAATAATGTTTTATACTTTTTTTTCATTAAAATAAAAAAAACAAGCTTTTGTGTTGGGGGGGGCTTCAAGCTTTTTCTTATATAAATTTTACCTCATTTGATATATGTATATTGCATATCTTAATTATTTGTGTTCCATTTTCTAAGACAAGTAGCTAATCTAAAATATAAGCCATTTGTTTTCTGATGGTAAAATTATTCCCCTTAGAATAATTATTGCTGTTTGGATCCTCAAATTCAAGAAAACATATTAATGAGCAGTTAATTGTCACTTCATTCTTATGTATATGAGTAAAACTGGAAAAAGAGGAAGACTGAGGGCTAATCTACCTGAGAAGTTGTTCAAAAGGTCATTTTAGCCATGTGTTCTTATCTCCTACCAAGAGATGGGAAAAAGAAGTGCAAGAGAGTAAGCGTATCAGAATGTGAGAAAGGCAGACACCTAGATGGTTATGTGGCTCAGTAGCCGCCTTTTGATCTTCCTTGGGATTAAACAGTCATTCGCCATCTTGTTGAATTTTCCTTCCTACTTGAACCTCTCACTTCTTTCTCTGCAGATGGTAGTCCCTCAATTCTGGCCACTCTCTCCTTCCTTATTCTTTACGCACCCTTTTATTATGTTGTTTTGTTTTGTTAACAATAACAAACTTACAGAAAAGTTAGAAGTACAATAAAATAACTTTAAAAAAATCATTTTGAAAGTAAGTTTCAGGCTAACACACCATCACCCATGAGTATTTCCTTATGTATCTCTAAAAATACTCTTCTATGTACCCACAATGCAGCCATTAAAGTCAAGAAATTGACAGATATTTTACTACCATTGAATTTTCAGATCCCTTTCAAGTCTTGCCAGTTATCCCAATAATGTCCTTTATAGCAAAAGGATTCAGTTTCAAATCACATGTGGCGTTTAGTTGATGATTCTCTTTAGTTTCTATATTGGCTGAAAAATGGCTCCAGAGAGAGCAGGTTCTAATCCCTGGAATCTGTACATGTTACCTTATAAGGAAAGAGGGTATTTGAAGGTGTATCTAAAGTAAGGACATAGACTTGGGAAGATTATCATGGGTTATCAAGGTAGGCTCTTAGTCTAATCACAAGTGTATAAGATAGAGGCAGAAGAAGACTTGGCACACACACACAGTAGGATATGTGAATATTGAGGTGGAGACTGTAGTGATGAGACCACAAACCAAGGAAGCCAAGGAACACCAGCAGCCACCAGAACTAGGAGAAGCAAGAAACTGATTTTCCCCAGAAGCCTCTGGAGAAAGTGTAGTCTTAATAACACTTGATTTCTGATTCGTGGCCTTCAGAATTGTCAGAGAATGGATTTCTGTGGTTTCAGTCCTCCAAGATTATGGTAATTTGTTGCAGCTTCCACAGGAAATTAATACAGATTTTGGTACAGAGAAACGGGGTTGCTGTAACAAATACCTAAAAATGTATAAATTGCTTTGGAATTTGAAAATGTAGAATGCTTCAGATAGTGCATAGAGGGTGAAAGAATTTTGAGAAGTATACTACAAAAAGTCTAAATTGCCTTGAAGACAGTGTTGGTCAAATTATGGTCATTAAAGGTGCTTTTGTTGAGGACTCAGAAGGCAGTGAGGAGTACGGTAGAGAAAGCCAAGGCCTATAGTTACTCCAGTAATGTTATATGGCCCTTCAATCTGAATATCACTGGACTCTTATGCCAAAGGGGCTGTGTGCTTCTCAGGTCTGATAAAAGGAAGACGAGATGAATATTAAATTAGATTAGAATTATATGACATCAACAAGTGTACTTTAAAAGTCAGAAGGACTCAAATTAAAGAGCCTTCAATCTAATCTCTGCTGTTTCACATATAGAGTTAGAAATTTAAGTAGGATATGTGGTGAGGGAACCCTTATAAGTATTTTCATTCATTTTTTAGAATTTTTGATATAATGATGCAGTTTAAAATTTGAAGTCAAGCTATATAAAATGTTTCTTTTTTGCCTACAAATGTGTTTTATGTTTCTATCAAATGTCACACTTTCCTCCTAAAAAGTCTCATTTAATTCAGTCAGCTTGCAAATATTATGAAACTGCTACTGAAAGTGATTCTTTCTTCTTGGGGATGATATTTTACCTTTAAGTGCCTCGGTTTCCTTATTCACAAAATAGGGGTTTGACTCAGTTGGTTCCAGTTGTTTCTTTTGACAAAGTCCTTCTATAATTCTAACTATATGGAAATCTAAAGCCATTTTAGATTCCCATAATGTTAATCAGAAGTGCAGGATATTTTCTTATAAATATATGTGTTTACTTTGAACAAAAATGCTCATAATTATATTTATGTACATTATAGATAATGCAAATTCAACTTTTGTTTCCACTGTTCTTTATCCAGTCACATGGAATAGAAGACAATTTGTCAACAATGTTTAAATATATATGCCTTGGATAAGTTTAAATGCTATGGGCTTCACTAATAAAAGAACTAAAAAAGCTCCAATTTTCACGTTAATTGATTATTTAAATTAGTAAATGGTTCACAGGCCAATTGCAATATCAATATAGGCATTCTGAATTATGTTGCCTCTAACTTGGATTTATAGGCCAAATTTTAATAATAACACTGTTCTAGGTGCTGAAGCACAAACCTATTATTGACATAGATAACACACATAGGATATGATGATGTAAAAATAGCAAAAAAAAAAAAAAAACAACCCATCAACACTACGTTAGTAACTTTCCTTGAGATTCTCTAAACCGTTGACAGCAAAATTTTCTTTACCAAGTTACAATAAAACCGTATATGTATTCATTGCATGGAAGAGTTTTATGTATATAGAAAAAAGAGTTGAGGTTCTTCCCTCCAACTTTGGCTTTCCACAGACTTTGTAAATAGAGAAAAAATGATTGGTCTTTTGCTCCATCTTGGGGAGTTACAAAACTCGCATGCATACAGAAGTGTTGAAATAAGAATAAAGTGGTTTTTGGTATAAAGTCTATTTTATATGATATAAGAATAGCTACTCCTGCCTGTTTTTTTTTTATTTCCATTTGCATGGTATATCATTTCCCATCACTTCACTATTAGTCTGTGTGTGTCTTTACAGATGAGGTGAGTGTCTTGTAGACTGCATATAGTTGGGTCTAGCTTTTTAATCCAATCAGCCACTCCACATCTTTTGAGTGGAGAACTTAATCCATATACATTTAGGATTGCTATTGAAAGATACTGTCTTATTCCTGGCATTCAATCAATTTTCATTTGGATGTTTTAAATAACTTTTGTTTCTTTCCCTTTTATCATTTTTCTTCAGTGTTTGTTGGTTTGGGAAGGTAGTGAAATGCAATTTCTTTCTCTTTTTCATCTGCCTTTTTGTTCTACCAGTGGGTCTTGTTGTTTCTCGTGTATTTATGGTAGCAATGATCATTTTTTGGACTCCAGATATAGGACTCCCTTGAGGATTTCTTGTAGGGGTGGCCATGTGATGCTGAACTCCTGTAGTTTTTGTTCATCTGGAAAATACACTATTTCTCATTCATTTCTGAAGGATAGCCTTGCCGTGTATAGTATTTTTGGCTTTCTTTTAGTATGTTAAATATATCATCCAATTTTATTTTGGCCTATAGAGTTTCTGTTAAGAAGTCTGCTGTTAATCTGATGGGGTGTCCCTTATAGGTGACTTGATGCTTTTCTCTTGCTGTTTTTAGGATTCTCGCTTTGTCTTTGAGTTTTGCCATTTTGACTATAATGTGTCTTGGAGAGAACATTTTTGGATTGAATCTGGGGATCATTGAGCATCCTAAATCTGAAGGTCCATCTCTCTCCCTATACCTGGGAAGTTTTCTGCTATTATTTCATTGAATATGTTCTCAACGCCTTTTCCTTTCTCTTCCCCTTCAGGAACACTCATGATTCAGATGTTTGTGCACTTAAGGTTGTTTGCTATCTCTCTTAGATTTTCTTCATTTTTTTAAATTCTTTTTTTTTTGTTACTTTGAATTATTTAAAGACTGTTTTCAAGACAGAAATTCTTTCTTCTGCTTGCTCTAGTCTGCTACTTTAGCTGTCCATTGTGTTTTTAATTGAATTGAATGACTCCTTCAGTTTCATGAATTCTGCTACATTCTTTTAAAGTATTAATATCTTTGTAAATTTCCTTCTTCATATCCCGGATAGTTTTGCTCAGTTCATTGTGTCACCTAACTGCATCTTCCTGTATCTCACTGAGTTTCTGTAAGATTGTTACTCAGAAAACCATAAAAAGAGACAAAGAACACCGTTGTATAACAATAAATGGATCTATCCAGCAAAATGACATAACAATCATAAACATATACACATCTGACATCAGAGAACCCAGATATGTAAGGCAAACCCTATTAGACCTAAAGAAAGAGATAGACCCAAATATGATAATAGCTGGAGACCTGAACACCCCTCTGTTAACATTGGACAGACCATCTAGGCAACAAAGCAACAGAGAAACACAGGATTTAAACCACACTTTAGACCAATTGAACTTAGCAGATATCTACAGAACATTATTCCAACAACCACAGACTATACATTCTTCTCATCAGCAAACAGAACATTCTCCAGTATAGACCACATCTTAGGTCAGAAATCCAGTCTCAACAATTTTTTTAAATATTGAAATCATTTCAATAATGTTTTATACCACAGTGGATTACAATTAGAAATCAATAACAAGTGAAACTCTGGAAACTACAAATGCATGGAAGTTAAACAACATGCTCCTGAACAACCTATGGGTCCAAAAATAAATTAAACAGGAAATCAAAAATTTCATCATCCCAAAACTTGGGGGATACTGCAAAAGCAGTACTAAGAGGGAATTTCATTGCAATAAATGCTTACATCAAAGAACAGAATGATTTCAATTAAGCAAAAACTAGAAAAACAAGAACAATCCAATCTCAAAATTATTAGGTGCAAAGAAATAGTTAAGATCAGAGCAAAACTAAATGAAATAGAGACCCAATAAATGGTACAAAAGATCGATGAAACAAAAAGTTGGGTTTTACTGAGAAGATAAAGGAAACAGACAAAAAAGAGAGAAGACTGAAACAAACAAACAAAAAAACAAATGAAAAAGAAGCCATTACAACTGATACCACAAAAATACAAAGAATCATTAGAGACTATTATAAACAACTATATGCCAACAAATTTGAAAACCTAGAGGAAATGGATAAATTTCTGGACACATACAAACTACTAAGACTGAACCAATAAGACATAGAAAACCTGAACAGACCAATAACAAGCAAGAAGATTGAAATAGTAATCAGTAGTCTCTGAACAAAGAAAAGTTCAAGACTGGACGGATTTACAATACTGACTTCTACCAAACCTTTTAAGAGGAATTAATAATAATTCTGTTTAAATTTTTCCAGAAAATTGAAACAGAGGCCATTCTCACAAACTCAAACTCATTCTATGAGGCTACCATCACCCTGACACCAAAACCAGACAAAGGTACAACAAAAAAAGAAAACTGAAGGCCAATATCTTTGATGAATATAGACAGAAAAATCCTCAACAGAATATTAGCAAATAGAATACAGCAAAGCATCAAGAACATTATACGCCATGATTTATCCCAGTAATACAAGGATGATTCAACATAAACAAGTCAATAAATGTGATACAACACATCAACAAAATTAAGGATGAAAACCATGATTGTCTCAATAAATGCAGAAAAGGCATTTGACAAAATTAAACATCCTTCATGATAAAGACTCTCAGAAAATTAGGTACAGCAGGAAAATATTTCAAGATAACAAAAGCCACATGTGACAAACCCACAGGCAATATCATCCTGAGTGGGGAAAAGCTAAAAGATGGAAGATGGAAAGATATTTCATGCTCTTGGATTGGAAGAATTAACATTGTGAAAATGTCCATATTGCTACCCAAAGCAATTTACAGATTCAATGCAATCCCCATCAAAATGCTAATGGTGTTCTTCACAGAAATAGTATAAATAATGTTAACATTCATATGGAATGACAAAAGACCCCAAATAGCCAAAGCAATCCTGAGCAAAATAAATAAATAAATAAAGCCAGAGGCATAATACTACCTGACTTCAAATTATACTACAATGCTATACTAACCAAAACACCATGGTAATGGTATAAAAACAGACGCTCAAACCAGCGGAACAGAATAAAGAACACAGAAATCAACCCACATACTTACAACCAACTGATCTTTGAAAAGGCATCAAGAGCATACATTGTGAAAAAACTGCCTCTTCAATAAATCATGCTGGGAAAACTGGACATCCCTATGTAAAGGAATGAAACTAGACCCATACCTCCCACCATATAGCAAAATCAACCCCAATTGGATTAAGGACTTAAATATATGACCTGACACTATAAAAAATCCTTAAAGAAATAGGGGAAACACTTCAGGAAGTAGGATTGGGCAAAGACTTCATGAATATGACCCCCAAAGCACAGGAAACAAAAGTAAAAATAAACAAATGGGATTGCATCAAACAAAAAGGCTTCTGTACAGCAAAAGAACAAATTAAAAGAGCAAAAAAACAACCTATAGAATTGGAGAAAATATTTGTAAACTATGCATCTGACAAAGGATTAATAACCATAATATACAAGGAACTCAAACAAATTAACAGTAAAAAAAGCAAATAACCCAATTATGAAATGGGCAAAGGAGCTGAATAGGCATTTCTCACAGGAAGATACACAAATTACCAACAGACACATGAAAAAAATGCTCAGCATGACTCAGCATCAGGGAAATGCAAATCAAAACCATATTTTAAGATATCATCTCACCCCAGTCAGACTGGCTATTGTCAAAAAGATAAGGAATAACAAATGCTGGCAAAGATGCAGAGAAAGGGGAACCCTCCTCCTGTTGGTGGGACTATACATTGGCACAGCCTTTATGGGAAACAATATGGAAGATTCTTAAACAACTATAGATAGAACTGCCATATGATCCAACAATCCCACTGCTGGGTACATACCCAAAGGAATGGAAATTATCATATCAAAGGGATACCTGCACTCCCATGTTTATCACAGCTCTGTTTACAATAGGCAAGAGTTGGAACCAACCTAAATGTCCAATGTTCCTTTACAATCAACCTAGACCAATGTTTTAGCTCAAACGGTCAGGCCACCCACATTAGGGAGGGCAATCTCAGGCTACTGATTCAAACGTTAATCTCACTCAGAAGCACCCTCACAGACACACCCAGAATATCTGGACACCTCATGGCCCCATCCACTTGACAACAAAATTAACCATCACAAGACTATAATTGTACATACAATGTAATATCATTCAGCTTTAAAAAGAAAGGAAATTCTGTCACATGCTACAACACGAATGAAACTTGAGGACCGTAAACTAAATTAAATAAGCCAGTCAGAAAAAGACAAATACTGTATGATTCTGCTTATATAAGGTATCTACAGTAGTCAAATTCATAGAAACAGAAAGTAGAATGGTGGTTACCAGGAGCTGGAGAGAAGGAGAAATGGAGAGTTAATAGTTAATAAGTATTCTGTTTTGCAAGATGAACACGATTTGGAGATTGGTTGTACAACAATGTGAATGTAGTTACTACTACTTAACTGTACACTTAAAATGATAAATTTTAAGAGTGTGTGTGTGTGTGTGTGTGTGTTTTAACACAATTTGAAAAAAAACTAGGGCCAGAGAAGGGATCACAGGCAAAGAAGCTAGCCCTGGAATCAAAATGGTGTGTGTGTTTTAACACAATTCGAAAAAAAACTAGGGCCAGAGAAGGGATCACAGGCAAAGAAGCTAGCCCTGGAATCAAAATGCCTCTCTGGCACCAGTTAGAGTGGGAAAGACCTTCAAGATGAGATAGCATCTTTTTATAGAGGAAGATGATGAGATCCAATGGTCAAATGATCAAAGCCAGGCACACAACTGAATGGGAGCCCATGTTTCTGAGTGCTGGCTGGGGCTTTGTTTCACACATTCTGCTGCCTTCAGCCTTCGATGACACACATATTCTCCTGGCGCTGCAAAATCCATGACCTGCAGAGGATTACAAAGTGAAATAGGTTCCCTTGTCTGGGATGGGGTGAGAATTATAAATTACAAGTCAGTGGTATGAAAGAGAATTGAAGAGTGACTTTAAGGTTTGGTGAAATTAACAAATTTTATATTATGTGTATTTTACCACAACTTTTTAAAAAAGTCCAAAAAGAGTCTATGTCAAAGGATTTAAGATTAATGTTCTGAAGTGTTAAAGGCTTTTAACAGTCACTAACCGAGTACAGTTTATACTTTATTTATTTGGTTTGGCTTGTCATCCTTCGTTAATTATTGCTAGTATTGGTAGTTGATAAGTGATAATGACAATTTCACATGAATTTTGCGCTGCATCGTGATTGCTTGTCCTGAGTGTGGAAATATTAACATGGGTCTGGATTGTGTTTAACTTTTGAAATTGTTGGAAACTCATTATTTGGTTTAAAATATGTAAACAACTGTAGCTGTGAGATAACAAATTGTGCTTTTGGTTAAAATTCTGGAAATCACCTCCTCTTTTTTTTTAATACTAGTGGTAGAACAAAGAGGCTTATATTTAAAAGAAGTAGATGAAAAATCAGCAACTTTGTTTTAAAATCAGTAAATTAAGAAGTAATTAACAGTAACTATAATTGTGAATTCTTATTAACTAACTCCTATATAGGGCATGTTTTATGACTGTCTACAGCTTTTATAAATTTTCACATAAAATTATATTTCTGTTAGGCTATCAGACTTGGTAGGCTTGGTAATAAAACAATTTGAAAACAAGAGTCTTTACCTTTATACTCTTATTTGAGTAGCAGGAAAACATGAGAAGAGAAAACTTTGATTCCTGATAGAAGACCAAACAAAGTGAAATTTAAATTTTACTTGAGACCCTATATGTATATATCTATGTCCTTTTCTACTGTTTTTATCCCCCATGCATAGAATCTCAAAAGTAAGATTGCTGAATTGAAATGGTGTGTTTTTCAATGTTTTTAGCTATTGCCAGATTGGTTTCCAAAACAACTTTATCATTTTAAATTTTCAAAGGAGTACAATTTGCATACATCTTAACTAGCAATATGTAATTAATGATTAATTAATTATTCATCAATGTTAGCTGTCAGTGTTAGAGTGTCATTACCTGTATTATTTGGGCTTATTTTATTCCTTTTTAAATTTCTTCAAATGAGTATTTAATTCTTTTGAATATCAATGTGTTTATGTCATAGCTTTGCTTTCATTTTTCTTTTTTTATTATTTTTTATAGAAACACTGATTGCATGTATTTGTGGGTACAGAGTTATATTTCAACACATGTATACAATGTATGTTACAATCAGGGTAGTCAGCATATTCACCATTGCATAACTTAATCATTTCTTTGTGATGTGAACATTTGATCTCCTCTCTTCTAGTCATTTGAAAACATGCAGCAAAGCATTGTGAATTATAGATTCCTGGGTTGACTGTACACCAGTAGAACTTATTTTTTTTCTGTCTAACTATAATCTTGTGTCCATTAACCAGCCTCTAACTATTCTCCACCCGACCCCTTTAATAATCCCAGTTCTTCTCTCTCCTTTTAACAGTTCAACTTACAATTATTATTATTTACTTATCTGTTTTTGGTTTTGTTTTTGTTTGGTTTGGTTTTTAGCTCCCACATATGAATGAGAACATTTGGCATTTCTCTTTCTGTGCCTGGTTAACTTTTTTTAATGAGTACTGCTTTTGCTGGCCCATATGTGTTAGTATGAATTGTTTTCTTTTTCATTGCTTTCTAGGTAGTTTGTAATTGCCGTTGAATGTATTTTTACATTTTCAAGTAAACAGTTCTTTAATCAGCATTTTTTGTAATCATTTTTATAAAATTATAATAAGTGAATGTGATCTATCAGGGATCTATTGCTAAGTAACAAATTACCCTAATTTACTGGCTTATAGAGTGATGATTTATTATTTTTTGTGATTCTGTGAGTTTTCTGGGTGTTTCTTCTGCTGGCCCCCCTGAGATCACGCATGTGGCTTCAAGCTCTGACAGCCATGCTGGGCTGAGAGGTTCAAGATGATCCGAGCCACACATGTGGTAGTAAGTGCTGGCTATTGGCTTGGACATTTTGGTCGTCCTTCATGTGTCTTCTCATCCCACAGAAGGCTAGACAGACTTTCTTTCATGTTGGGCTCAGGGAAGCAGTCCAAGACAGTAAAAGGAGCCACACATGTGGTAGTAAGTGCTGGCTTTTGGCTTGGACATTTTGGTCGTCCTTCATGTGTCTTCTCATCCCCCAGAAGGCTAGACAGACTTTCTTTCATGTTGGGCTCAGGGAAGCAGTCCAAGACAGTAAAAGCTAAAGTTGAGTATCATTTGCTGTATTCTAGGTCAGAGAAACTCACAAGGTCAGTTCAAATTCAGGGCTCAGGAAGCAGACACGTTTTTTAAAAAAATTTTATTTTGTTGATATACTATGTGGTTAATTATTCTGCCCCATTACCGAAACCTCCCTCCCTCCTCCCTCTCCTCCCTCCCACCCAACAACGTCCTTTCTGTTTGCTTGTCGTATCAGCTTCAAGGAACTGTAGTTGTTATGTCTTCTTCCCCCCCTCCCCGGTTTTTATTCTGTGTGTGTGTGTGTGTGTGTGTGTGTGTGTGTGTGTGTGTGTGTGTGTT
>NW_007729001.1:9777-11437 GCF_000696425.1 Galeopterus variegatus | reverse complement strand
TCCTGAAAGTTGGGTTTTCCTTCTAATAAAAGGTAGTTAAGTCTGTTAATTGTTTCTTTTGCTGTGCAGAAGCTTTTTAGTTTGATATAATCCCATTTGTTTATTTTTTCTTTGGTTGCCCGTGCCTTTGGGGTCATATTCATGAAGTCTGCGCCCATTCCTATTTCCTGAAGTGTTTCTCCTATGTTTTCTTTAAGAAGTTTTATTGTTTCAGGGTGTATATTTAATTCTTTAATCCATTTTGAGTTGACTTTAGTGTATGGTGAAAGGTATGGGTCTACTTTCATTCTCCTGCATATTGATATCCAGTTCTCCCAGCAGCATTTGCTAAAGAGGCAGTTTCTTTCCCAGTGTATAGGCTTGGTGCCTTTGTCAAAGATCAGATGGCTGTAAGTGTGTGGGTTGAGTTCTGGATTCTCGTTGATTTCTGGATTCTCTATTCTATTGCATTGATCAGTATGTCTCTTTTTATACCAGTACCATACTGTTTTTGTTATTATAGCTTTGTAGTATAGTTTAAAGTCAGGTAGTGTTATGCCTCAAGCTTTATTTATTTTTGCTTAGCATTGCTATGGCTATGTGTGGTCTTTTGTTATTCCATATAAATTTCTGGATAGTTTTTCCATTTCTGAGAAAAATGTCATTGGAATTTTATGGGGATTGCATTGAATTTGTATATCACTTTGGGTAATATGGACATNTCTTTCTGCATGTTTACTATTAGAGAATAGAAATGCTACTGATTTTTGTGTGTTGATTTTGTATCTTGCTACTGTAGCAGACACCTTTTTTTAATGGAAGAGCTACAAAGTCACATTGCAAATAGGCATGCCATCAGAAGGGTTGCTCTCCCAACCTTTGCCTACTCTCCATCACAGTCGCCTAACAAAGACTCTAATTTTTAAAGTTGTTAATGGTGATTAATTTTTTAAACGTTCTTTGTATATTTGAAAAAAATTCTGTTTTTGATAGACATGAGTTATCTCCCTCTCGGTTTTGAATATCTTTGCACTAAACAATAGAATAGTAAATCATATAGTATCGATAAGCTAAATCCACAGGAAAAACAACTGGAAATACACAGAAAAAAACATTAGTTGTAGGAGACTATATCCATCTCTATTAGTCTGTGACAAATCATATAAATAAACAAAAAAGGATGCTGCAGACTAAATTAATAAAATTAGTAAGGATGTACTTTCTTTTAAAGTGTCTATGTTATATTCTTACAATTGATAATATTGTTAATCCCTAAGGAAACTCCAATTAACCTTTATAAATAGAAACAGTAAGAGAAATTATCTGAATACAATGCAATAAACTAGAAACAGTAAGAAAAATGGGGAAAAAATCATGGAAATAAGAAGCAGTAACAAATATCTCTTAAGTGACTTTTGAGTTAAAGTGGAAATCCAAGCAAATTTTCTTGTTTTCTAGAAAATACTACTAATAAAAAACAATACATGTCAGATACAATTGAATTTCACTAAGCAATGATCATGGGAAATTTAACAGCCGTATGTTTATATGAACAAATAAGAAAATAAATGAATCATTAAGCATTCAACTGAAGAAGTCAAAATAAAGAATAAAAACTTAACGAGAAGTGGAATGAAGCATATCATAAAGGTAATAAGTATAAACATCTAATGATTACTTA
>NW_007729001.1:4888-8575 GCF_000696425.1 Galeopterus variegatus | reverse complement strand
CTATGTAAATATGTTCATAATGTCCTCTTGTCCTTCTAGCACATGTAATACCTCTAGAAATGTCCCATTTTTATTTGTTATTGAAATTTTGTATTTTTGTTGACTTGTTTTCCTACATATTACTGATTTTGTCACTTTAAATTACCAAATATTTTTATCCTCTCTTGTGTAATTAACTATTTCATTAATTTCTTCTCTTCCTTTTATACTTTTTGTCCCTATCTTTAATCTTAATTTGCTTTTTCTTTAATTTTTTAGGACTTCATGAAATGCATGCTCAGGATATTCTTTTCCATTTTTCTTTTCTAAAATATGTAATTAAAGCTATCATTCTCCTCATAAAATGTCTTTCAATGCATTTCACAAGTTTAGATACGGTCTATTTTCAACATATTGCATACAAATCTTGCTATGTTCAGGAATTTCATCAGACTTTGCCTGGGTCTATTTTTCCTCCTGGGACTTGGTGAACACTTTCAAACTGTAGTTTCGGGTCTTTCATACGTTAAGAAGTTTTTGTTTGTTTGTTTGTTTTCCTATAAATTTTAATATCATTGTTTCTTTTTAATCTGCTACCCCCCTTCCTTTCACAGCTCCTATTTTTTGCATGTTAGGTGCAAAACACTTTGTGTTTCAAGATTTTACTTCCACTTAAGCCTGCAGGCCAGTAACTCAGAGCTCAAAAGTGACTGTCTTTTTCTTCAATTCATGTATTCAGTGTGGTTTAATTGAAAAACTATAGGGATCTTTATTAGTTCCTAAAAAAATTTTCTGCAATGGATTCTTAATCCTTCTATTAGTTTTTAAAATTCACCGTTGTCTCTGTCACCTCTGTTTTGTGGGTATGTTGGGGGTGTTCTGTGCTTTCTTTCTATGATGGTTAGCTCTCTTAAACATCTCCTTAGTTTTCTTTGATGGATCAGCTGGTGCAGTTTAGTCCTGGGTAGTGGGAAATCAAATCATCTCTAACTACACTAGCTGGGAAATTGCCATTCCACTGATGAGGCATTTGGGGAGGTTTCGGTTTCCTTTGATCCCTTTTTAGTTTCCCAGCCTCAGGGACAGGGAGGACTATAAACATTTGGTTCCTTTGTAGGCTCAAAGGGATCCAGGAAACTTGGCACGTTGCTGTGAGGCTGGTGGTGGCCAGATTTCTGCTCACTGTTCTGTCCCAGATCCACTGAGACTCGGGTCTCAGGTACAGTACCGTAACTTCTCACTTGNGTGGATGCTGACCTTTTTCTCCTATATTGTAGTTGTAAACTAAGCAATTTTTTTTAATTGAAAAGTAATTAATTAACATGTTTGTGGGGTACAGAGTTGAACATGAATACCCATGCACAATGTGTGATGATCAAGTCAGGATAACTAGCATGTTCATTACAGAATGTAAACATCCTTTCTGTTCATTAACCAATTTCTCACTAGCCCTGCTCCCCATCCCCCTTTCCCACCTCTAGTACCACAGCTCTCTTCTCCTGAAAGTTCAACGCATTATTGTGATTTTTTCTTTCTTTCTCTCTTTCTTTCTTTTCTTTCTTTCTCTCTCTCTCTCCCCCTTCATCCCTTCCTCCCTTCCTCTCTTCCTCTCTTCCTCCTTTCCTCCCTTCCTTCCTCCTTCCTTCCTTCCTTCCTTCCTTCCTTCCTTCCTTCCTTCCTTCCTTCCTTCCTTCCTCCTTCCTTCCTTCCTTGCTTTCTTCCTTCGCTCCCACTTGGGAGTGAGGACATGTGATATTCACTTACCATGATTTTCTCCAAGCTCATAAAATGTCAACACTTGGAAAAATTCTGAGGCAACATTCAAAATTCTATTATACAAATTTCTTTGGTTGTAGGAATTAAAATAGTTTCAAACTAGCAGAATTAGTTAGGATGTCTTTGGTTGTTTTAACATCTAACCTGGTCTCAAATTTGCTTAAACAATAAGAAAAATGTATGGACCAGGCAGGGAATACTAGGGTGATTAATTCAACAGCACGATGGTGTTACTAAGGACACAGGTCTCTTTCAGGATCCTGCTCTCCCACCCCCATCATTTCATCCTGGGCATCACAGCAGTTGTCTCTTTCTTGTGTTTCTCTTTTAAAATGAGCTAAGAGACTAACTCACATCTGATTGTAAACCTCTCTTACCCTCTGCCCTTAGCAATCAATGCAAATGGACTCACCAGGATTGGATTTCAATGATTAGGGTTTATATGAAGTGTGAGATTGTGTTGGGGTCTCACAAAGATGAGTATTTAAACAAAATCAGTTTCTAGATTTAGGGCATTGGAAGCGTCTGTTAAGATGGTGAAGCACCCCTAACCCCATCCTTTTTCTTCTCCAATGTAGTAAGCAAAATTTCAAATAAATCATTAAAAAATTTTTGCAAACTCTGCTTTATTAACTTTTAAAGGCAAAGGGATTTTCACAAATAACATTTCTTGCATGAGTGGAACTAATTTATCATTTCTTCCAGTGTTTTTGAAATCATCTAATCTAATCCGCTGTTAATTGTGGGTTTCAGTGTGTCACTGTGTATTCTGTGTCTGTGTATATAAAACAGAAAAATTTATTTATGTATATGAAATAGGTAGGTAATCATATTGACTGACACATATTTATCTTAATACTAATAAAAATATTCTTGCGAGTATTGTAAAAGTAAAGACTAACAACTAAATTGCACTCTAAATGAAAATAGCATTGAAGTAAACAGAAATTTCTTAAAAATGCACACTTAAACACTGACTCGAGAGCACTAAATGTGAAATGAAGTTACAAAAAAATTGAGGACATACCACAAATAGATCTGATATATAACACCCTTGGGCTCAAGTTCTTAGAAAAGCAGATTTTTTTTCCCAACAGTGACAAAAATTCAGCCTCAATAAGTGCATGCACACTCCTCTTTTTAAATGTAACTATTTGGAAGTAAAAATCATCATCTTCAGTTTCCCACATTAAGTTTTTGAATAAGAAATAACCAGAGTTGTCTATTTTAAGTAACATATTGTTACTTTATGGTTCAATTACACAGAGTGATTAGCATTTAGCCTTCTAAAACAAGTTTAACTATAAACGCAACTGAATGCAATACATTTCTACCAGAAAACAACATGATATTTTTCTGAATAATTGCTTGTATCAAACTATTTTCCATGTCCTGAGCATTTTAGGATACCAGTTATACCAAGATATATTTTTAGGTACATCCACATATCCAAAAGGGCAATTGTCTTCATGCTTAATTGGTACAAATCCTATGAAAGACATTTCTTTTCTCCAAGAAAAGGATGTAGGAGAGATTCCCTAAACCTGCTAATTCTTCATAGTACTATTTAATCAGAAATTTATAATGAAGCTTTTCGAATATTTTTGAAGTTGTCCATGTAAGCAGCAAGTAGTCAAATAGTGAATGTTTATTTTGTTTATTTATTGTGATCCTGTCCCTTGGATAAACACGTAGTTTATATTCTTTTCAATTCTACTGCATACTTCTGAATGGATGGGAGAAATTTGGACAATCCTAAGGACATGGTATCTCCATTTGTTTATTAAATTTGGCATACCTATATTACAGAAAATGCTTTACACTCGAGTCAAGAAAAAGACGTAGCTAAATACTATGAACACTGAATATACAATAAACTTCACTATATAATCTGTGGCTCAAGTACAGTAGCTTTTCTCCCTGAATAAACTT
>NW_007729001.1:0-3308 GCF_000696425.1 Galeopterus variegatus | reverse complement strand
TGTCCATTGCAGCACTGTTTGTAAAAATGAAAACATTTTACCCGTACTTTGAATGTAATGAATGAAAGTGAATGAGAAGCTGGAAGCATCGTACATGCACTTCATTTCTGCATTCCTGTCAGCCTCGTTAGGAATCTCAGGGACAATTACTATTGTCTTCCATTTTACAGATGAAGAAACAATCAGAGGCCACATAATTTGCCTAATGAGAATGAGAGGGAGAGGCGGGATTCACACCCTACAAGCCTGGCTCTGGAGTCCTTACCTTTACACTATATTACTCTGTACCTTTCTTTCTTAAAATTGGATAGAAATGTGGAGTGAGATAGAAATAATGCTCCGCAGTCCTGGTACACAGGGGACTAGCACTTACCCAGGGCTTGGTAAGTGCTCAGTAATTTCTGTGGAAGGGTGAATCAATATTTAGGTGCTGGGGGCAAAACAGCCAGAAACTGAGAAACATTCAGGAACCAGCCATCGAGATGAGGCAGGATTGGAATGTGTCTCCACCAAGTACAGTGACAAGGAGATTCGAAACTAAAGTGACTCTGGGTTGATTCAGGAAGTTTTGTATACAAACCCGTTAAACTGGGGCATGGTCAGCTTAATGTGGAAATTGTAGATAAGTTACTTTAGAGCTGACAATGGTGGGAGTGAGGCATTTGGAGCTGGAGGGAAGGCTGATTCTCCTCAAACCAGTGTCACACTGAGTAGGGACTTGAAGCTTCAGAAGTCAGAGCAGCAAAGGTGAGACCAGAACCGTCAGGACAGGCCCTTCCTGTGCATGACTGATGCCCTAGTGATGAGTCTCAGAAGGAAAAGGATTAGGCACGCTTCCCTTAAAAATGCACTCATCCACACTTAAAGAACTGTCCTGATATCTAATCTAAATACGTCTCTAAATNAATAAACTTCACTATATAATCTGTGGCTCAAGTACAGTAGCTTTTCTCCCTGAATAAACTTGTAATATGGTGTGTTAGTCAATGAATATGAATATGCTTTTTGTTTAACAGAATTTCAGTTAAATTATTGTCAAATCATTTCCTCTGTAGGAAACAGATCCTTGATTTATGGAGTAATAACTTCCTTTTGTTCATCTAATAAGAAATTCAAGAGCCATGAGTGCCACTTAGTTTTCTACCTGTCACTAGAGAAAATGTGATTGTCTGGTCCCTCTGTAGGACATGCAGGTTCCAATGTCTGCTTGCCCCAAGTCTGGTCAGAGGGCAGCTCCTGCTGCCTTTCCTGGCAGTAGCAATAGCCCGCTTATGCACAGTGATGTCCACCACTCCAGCCAACGCTAGGTACTTGTTTTAAAATGGCCCGAACGTAGGCTGCCAGTGACTCTCTCTTGAGGTAGTCAGGCATGAAGATCCCTGCCCAATAGAGTGACAAAGCCAGAGGTAATTCCTGAAACCAGTGGAATAATTACTGAAGAATTATTATAAGGCGAGAGCAGCCCCTCAGGAGTGGAAGAATATTAACTCACAGGGAGACCTAGAGGCATCCTGGTGATCTGAGTGGAAAGCAGAGAAACAGGTTTCTAGCACTGCCTCGAATTCTTCGATTTCTGTATGTTTAGGTAATAATAACACACACACATAATCTGAGAGAGTTCTCAGTTACTTTCAGTGCAAACAGCTTGATACGATCTCCAGACTAATTCCATTTTTTATTGCAAAGCTATCCAGTATGCCTCCCATGACTGACATGGACAAGGACGGTGATGAAAGAATTACCTTGCATGACATCTGACACAAAAGAGCTTTCATGAGCACTTACAAAAGAAGACTTCCACCTGAGAAATTAGAGAACAGCTTATTTTGGGAGCCAAGATAATAACAAGTCATTTTAAAAAGTCTTTGGAACTTGCAGAGCAAAAGGAAAAAAAATAATGATACCAGTGGGTAAAAATGAATAGGTCTGATGACATCACTTGGTAGTAAGACAATGAGAAAATGGGAACTCATCAGGGGGTAACTTGCTGACACCTGGTAAAGTGAGATGAGCCTCCCCCTCAGCAGGTGTTTGCTTGGGAATCCTTGCAGATGTTACAAGGAGACCTGTGCAAAAATGTCCATTGCAGCACTGTTTGTAAAAATGAAAACATTTTACCCGTACTTTGAATGTAATGANAACCAATTTCTCACTAGCCCTGCTCCCCATCCCCCTTTCCCACCTCTAGTACCACAGCTCTGTTCTCCTGAAAGTTCAACGCATTATTGTGATTTTTTCTTTCTTTCTCTCTTTCTTTCTTTTCTTTCTTTCTCTCTCTCTCCTCCTTCATCCCTTCCTCCCTTCCTCCCTTCCTCTCTTCCTCCCTTACTTCCTCTTTCCTTCCTTCCTTCCTTCCTTCCTTTCTTCCTTCGCTCCCACTTGGGAGTGAGGACATGTGATATTCACTTACCATGATTTTCTCCAAGCTCATAAAATGTCAACACTTGGAAAAATTCTGAGGCAACATTCAAAATTCTATTATACAAAGTTCTTTGGTTGTAGGAATTAAAATACTTTCAAACTAGCAGAATTAGTTAGGATGTCTTTGTTTGTTTTAACATCTAACCTGGTCTCAAATTTGCTTAAACAATAAGAAAAATGTATGGACCAGGCAGGGAATACTAGGGTGATTAATTCAACAGCACGATGGTGTTACTAAGGACACAGGTCTCTTTCAGGATCCTGCTCTCCCACCCCCATCATTTCATCCTGGGCATCACAGCAGTTGTCTCTTCCTTGTGTTTCTCTTTTAAAATGATCTAAGAGACTACATCTGATTGTAAACCTCACATTTGTTTGTAAACCTCTCTTACCCTCTGCCCTTAGCAATCAATGTAAATGGACTCACCAGGAGTGGGTTTCAATGATTAGGGATTATCTGAAGTGTGTGATTATGTTGGGGTCTCACAAAGATGAGTATCTAAACAAAATCAGTTTCTAGATTTAGGGCACTGGAAGAGTCTGTTAAGATGGTGAAGCACTCCTAACCCCATTAAGCAAAATTTCAAATAAATCATTAAAAAATTTTTGCAAACTCTGCTTTATTAACTTTTAAAGGCAAAGGGATTTTCACAAATAACATTTCCTGCATGAGTGGAACTAATTTATCATTTCTTCCAGTGTTTTTGAAATCATCTAATCTAATCCACTGTTAATTGTGGGTTTCAGTGTGTCACTGTGTATTCTGTGGCTGTGTATATAAAACAGAAAAAATTATTTATGTATATGAAATAGGTAGGTGATCATATTGACTGACACATATTTATCTTAATACTAATAAAAATATTCTTGCGAGTATTGTAAAAGTA
>NW_007729000.1:255502-257593 GCF_000696425.1 Galeopterus variegatus | reverse complement strand
TACCAACAATACAAGTCTCTTATCTTGTTTGAGACTCATGTGACCTGACACTATTATCCCACTTTACAGGCAAGGTGTCTCAGAAAGGGCAAGTCCCTTGCCTGTGGCCGCAGAGCAAGTCAGCACAGGGTCAGCTCACGACTCAGCCGATGGCTCAGAGGCCAGAGCTCAGGGCTCGGAGCTGTCCCTCCTCTCCCAGGGCTGTACTGTTGTGGGGAAGGGAGGGCAGGGATGACAGCTGCTGGGTTAGAAGCCTGCGTGGAGGAGGGGCCACGGCCCACATGACCTGCCACTTTCAGGCTGAGCAAATCAGTGTCAGTTCCCCAAGCGTCAGTTTCCATCTCTGTCAAACGAAGATAATGGTTTGATCTCTGGCCACCTCGCCAGGTTTGAGAAATTCAGGGACAAGCAGCAATTTGTAAAGGGCACAGGTGGACCTGGGCAGGTGGGTGCCTGGCAAAGCCTGGATGGCAAGAAGGGGGAAAGGCACACCCTTTACCCACCGACACCACAACTTGGCCCAGGGCCATCATCCCCCCTTCCTCGAGTGTCCAGGCCCCAGTTACCCTCCAAGCCACCAGGCCAGTCCTGGCAGAACCCACCTGACTGATTCTCCCTGGGGAGTTGGGGCAGGCTCAAGATTAGAACCTGAAACTTCCGTGCATTTGTTTTCTATTGCTGCTGGCACAAATGATCACAAACTTGGTGGATTCAAACAACACAAATTCATTATCTTACAGTTTTATAGGTTAGAAGTCCAACATGGTCTCACTGGGTTAAGATCAAGGTATTGGGGCCGGCCCGTGGCTCACTCGGGAGAGTGCGGTGCTGATAACACCAAGGCCACGGGCTCGGATCCCATATAGGGATGGCCGGTTCGCTCACTGGCTGAGCGTGGTGCTGACAACACCAAGCCAAGGGTTAAGATCCCCTTACCAGTCACCTTTAAAAAAAAAAAAAGATCAAGGTGTTGGCAAGACTGTGTTCCTTCTGGAAGATCTAGGGGAGAATCTCTTTCCTTGTCTTTTCCATCTTCTAGAGGCTACACAAATTCCTGGCCCTGTGGCCCCTTCCTCCATCTTCAAAGGCAGCAGCAGAGTCTCTCTGGCCCTTCTCCCACCAGCACGTCTCTTTCTCTCCTCTTCTGTCTCCCTCTTCTACTTTTAAGGCTCCTTGTTATTACACTGAGCCCTCCCAGATAACTCAGAATAATCTCTCTATTTTAAAGTCAGCTGATTAGCAACTGTAATTCCATTGGCAACTTTAATTCCCATTTTTCCCTGTAACAAAACACATTCACAGGGGCTGGCGATCAGGATGTGGACATCTTTAGGGGGCTATTATTCTGCTTATCATGATCTCCTTCTTCCCACCCTCCCTACCCCCGTGGCTTGGACATCTCCCCCCACACTCAGCATCCTTCCCTCCTTCAGGATGCCTTCCTGTCCCTGCCTCCCTAAGGGCCCTTCCCACATTTATAGTAGAAGCCAACCATCTTCAGCACGCTGTGCCGTCACGGCTGTCACCCTCTAGAAAGCGAGGTCCCTCCACCCCATCACTATCCATCCCTTCCTTTGTCTCACTCTTCTCAGCATGGACCCAGCTGGAAGGGCATCATGGTGTACTTGGGAACTTGGATCTCTTCTGTTTCCCTTCATCAGGCTGTAAGTCCTAATCCAAATGAGGCTAAATGCCCTGCGACAGGAACAGTTGGCCCTTAGTAGATGCTCAACAAGTCACTGAGTGGAGCGAGGACAGTTTCCTCCAGTTCCTCTCCAGCACCCTGTGCAGTGCTTGCCTGCCTTTCAGTAAGTGTTTCTGATACTGAATGAATGAATGAACGAACGAACGAACGGGTGTGAGGACGAGCCCCGCCCCCTTCCGGAAGCTACCCAGCCCAACAGCAAACAGAGACGTGCCAGGCCACGCCCTCTCCACACCCTCTTTTCTAGGGGACCGTAAACTTTTCAAAGCGCTGGTAAGTTTGATATTTTAACGTAGGCGTTTCCAACGCCTCATTTATTCTCTTAGAAGTCACTGAATATGCTGCTGCGCGTGCCTCCCCCGGACCCAGCCCTGCAGCGAGCGAAC
>NW_007729000.1:249305-254585 GCF_000696425.1 Galeopterus variegatus | reverse complement strand
CGGGGGTCGGGTCCCACCGCCGCGCGGTCCAACTCCGGAGCTGGTGCCGCCCGCCGGCCGGCCGCCTACGCGCCTCGCGGTGAGTTCGCGCCGGGGTTCCACAGCCCATCCGCGGCTCTGCGGGGCCCTCCCGAGAGGCCCGTCCCCGTCCCAGCTCCTGCCCCGACCCCAGTCTCACCTCCGCGCAGGTCCCCTCGCAGGCGCCTTGGGCTCCGTGGGGTTTCCCGCCCGTGCACCCATGGCCCGCGGGGGCGCCCGGCATCCCAGTCCCCAACTCCCCTTTCCGCCCTCGATTCTGCGCCTGAGCCCCCGCCCCACCCTTGGGACCCGGGAGTGCTCTCCCGCCGCCCAGCGTCCCCTCCCGGGCCGGGGGCCGTATTTTTAGCAGATGGTGAGGTGTCCTCCTATCTTTAGCCGTGGCCGCGAGTGCCCTGAAACGAATCCGGGCTAGGCTGGGCCGTGCCCGGGCAGGGGGCGGGGAGGGGTCGGCTCCGGAACCCGAGGCCGCGCTGAGGAGCCCGACCCGCGGGAGGGGCGGGGGCCCGCACGCCCGGTCTCTGGCCCTGCGCCGAGCGGACACTCGGACATCGCCCAGGCCGGAAAGCACGGGCGAGGCTCCTCCCAGGGCTTAGAGACTGGGGCAGGTTTCCCGATCACCCCGTCTTCCCCCTGACTGTCTAATTGTGAGACTAGGGCCCCTCGCCTCCAAGACAGAAAGATGCCGCAGGCCGTGCGCCTCTGGTACTCGAACGCGCAGCTCATTGCGGGGCGCCTGCCTGGAGCCCGAGGCGCGCTGGGGACCTCGGCGCGCTCTCCGACTTCTCCCGGGCGCGGGGCGATAATAGCGGGAGCGCGCGCGCCACCTAGCGGCTGCGGGGCCCGGCGCCGCTCCGCACTGGGACCCCGGGAGACCCCGCGGCTGGGGAGGAGGATTCCGGGCCCGCGACGTCTGAGCGGGCGGGAGCAGGCGGACGCCGGAGGCCAGGAGCCGTTCGTTTTGGCCTTGTGTGAAACTGCCCCCGGAGAACCAAAGTGCTTGAGGAAGGCCTTGCAGATACTTGCTGAATGAATGATTGAATGACAGGGCTGACAGTGAGTGACCCGCTGACCCCGCCTATTGTACAGTGGCGCTCTGGCTTGCAGTACAGCAGTGGGGTCTCCAACAGCCCTTTGGTGGTGGCTTTATTGTCAGCCCATTTTACAGATGGGGAAGGTGAGATCCAGAGAGGAGAGGTGTCTTGCCCGAGATCACAGAGTGAGTCCCAGGTGGAGCTGGATTCAAGGTCAGTCTCCTGCTTTCAAGATCAGGGCACTGCTCCTCGAACATTCCTAGTGCAGGGTAGTCTAATATTCCCCATGACAGGAGGGGCTCTGCCTCCAGGAAATTGATTTCTCTGAGGGAGGCCCAGGGCTCCTGTCTAGGGCAAGCCCAGAGAGCTGGATGACTCCTATGTGCACCTCTCACTGCTGCAGGGAGACCCCCTCTCTGCCCCCCTCCCCCCGCCCCAGCCTTGCCCTGATGGGGAGTTTGTTCTCATATCTCTGGACCCTTGCAGGTTGGAGGGTGGCAGCCACAGGGTAGGACTTAGATGAAGGCCTGGGGTCCCTTTGGCTCCAGCCTAGCTGGGAGCCTGTTTTTCTCCTGCTCTCCAGCCAGATTATAGAGGTTGGTGTGGCCCACTGCACTGGAGCCACATGGACCACGCTGGGTACCATGCCCACCCTTCCACTTAGCAGTTGGATGACCTGGGCAAAGTTACTTAACCTCGCTGAGGTTCAGCTTCAGCCTCTGTAAGAGGCAGTAATGACACCCTTTGTGCTATGGCTGGGAGCATTAAACTGAGAAGCTGTGACTGGCAGGCTGGAGCCTGGGGTCTTGTGGTTGCCAAATCTGAATACTCAGGGCTCGATGGTTGTCATCTCAGCCCTCCCCTGGGAGGGTGATGCTGGTCCCACCCTTCCCCCCACCCTTGGTTCTCTCCACATCTGGAATTGGGCGGTACATTGGCTCTGAGCGAGACAGCTGTCAGCGACGCCAATTTGTTGTGGAAACACTCAGGCTGTCTTGGCACTCCTGTGTGATGGCGTGGGGGAGGACCTGGCCCAGGCTCTGGGAAAATCCCACCAGTCAGCCTCACTCTCCATGGCTGAAAAGGAAGAAAAAGCTACCCCTGGACTTCTCGCCTGACCAGGGGCAGATTGGATGTCGGCCAGCATGCCCTCCAGGCCTGCCATGGTGGACACAGGGTGAATGAGTGATGGGATTCCAGGACCTTGGGTGACCACCGTGCCACCCTCTGCCCTCCCCCAGCTCCTTCCAAGCTTAGCTGGAATTCCACCACTGGAGAGTCATTCCTTTGTTTCCAGTTAAGCTGCAGGTGTTCTGGGAGGAGTAAGATGTCCAGCCTCTGTGGCTCAGCATGACTGACCCGGGGTGTCCGGTCGTGGGGTGGGGTTTCCTGAGTGAGGGCCTGGGCTGGAGGGGGTGTGGAGGGGGAGTTGGGACACTACCTCTCCTGCATCCTGCTTCTTCCTGCCCCCTCCCCCACCAGCCCCTCATTCTCAACCTCCCCTTGGGGCGGAGGAACTGGCAGATGTGCTTTTGCTCAGCCTTTGTTCAGCCTGGCGAGGGTCAGTGGGAAAGGGTGGGCTCATCTGGCTTGAGCCCTGGCCCTGCCCTTACTCTCTGGGTGACCTTGGACAAGTTTTTTCCTTTGCCTTTTATGCTGATTCTACATCTGGACTCGTGTGCATCTGGCCAGTCAGGCCCTACTTTACTGCCTGGACGACGCCCCCTCCCCAGACAGAGGACAAGTTTTTTCCTTTGCCTTTTATGCTGATTCTACATCTGGACTCGTGTGCATCTGGCCAATCAGGCCCTACTTTACTGCCTGGACGACGCCCCCTCCCCAGACAGAGGGAATACTTGCTGTTTCCTTTTTCTATTAAACCAGTATGAACCTCTCCATAGTGCGTTTATTTTTTTCACATTAAAAATGGCTTTATTTTTTCCTGACTACATAAATAATATGTACATATAAATAATGCATGCTTATTATNTGGGGTTTCCTGAGTGAGGGCCTGGGCTGGAGGGGGTGTGGAGGGGGGGTTGGGACACTACCTCTCCTGCATCCTGCTTCTTCCTGCCCCCTCCCCCACCAGCCCCTCATTCTCAACCTCCCCTTGGGGCGGAGGAACTGGCAGATGTGCTTTTGCTCAGCCTTTGTTCAGCCTGGCGAGGGTCAGTGGGAAAGGGTGGGCTCATCTGGCTTGAGCCCTGGCCCTGCCCTTACTCTCTGGGTGACCTTGGACAAGTTTTTTCCTTTGCCTTTTATGCTGATTCTACATCTGGACTCGTGTGCATCTGGCCAATCAGGCCCTACTTTACTGCCTGGACGACGCCCCCTCCCCAGACAGGCGGAATACTTGCTGTTTCCTTTTTCTATTAAACCAGTATGAACCTCTCCATAGTGCGTTTATTTTTTTCACATTAAAAATGGCTTTATTTTTTCCTGACTACATAAATAATATGTACATATAAATAATGCATGCTTATTATTAAGAATTTGAGTTAATAAAAATCTGAACAAGAAAGGAAAAGTAACTCTGAAATTCTGCCACTTTGAGATAACCACTAGCAGCATTTGGACAACCATCCTCTCATATTTACATTTACCACACACGTCTATCATGTTATAGTAACGGGTCCAAATATTACAGGTCATTTTTATTGAGGACACCTCTCCTCCCATATCACTGACCCAACAGCCCATCTCAGCTCCCCACCCCTATCAAAGCAGCCCATATAACAAGCTAGTGTTGGGCTTCCAGAGTCTTCTCTGTCCTTATATAGGATAGAATCCTATACAGACCCATATACGTCTGTACATGCGTAGGTGCGATACGTGCATACACAGGGAGTGGGAGGAGGGCAGCTGGCTAATGCTTTCAATAAATGGCACCATCTACACTACATTTTTACATTTTGCTTCTCTCCCTCTGTAGTGCCTTGCGGGAATCCCTCCAAAATGTCTGAGAACTCTGATTTTTAAATGGGGATGATAGAAGGGTGGTTGTGATGATTAATTGAGATGTGTTTGCAAAGAGCTCAGAAGAATGCCAGGTACAGAGCAGAGTCCCCATAAAAATATTTGTACTAGGTGCTGGGGCAGGAAGGAGGGCCAGAAACTATATTAGTCTCAGCCCCTGCCAGTAAGGAACTCTGTAACCTGGAGGAGGAGAAAAGAGAAACTCCAAGAAGGTGACCTTACCTCCAGGTGGGACATAATTGGGTGATGTCAGCCATTCAGCAGTGATGGCCGAATAGGGAGTTGAGACCACCTGTGACACCCCCCACCCCCCTGCCACACACACAATCAGCACTGACTGTTGTGGGGCACAGTTGGTGTGCAAGGGAGGTCAGGGTAGGGAGTGAGGGTCCGGGCAATGGTGTTGAGCTGAGCCAGGGACCCAGGGCCAGGGACTAGAGCAAGACTTTGTTTTAGTTTTTATGTTTAGGCGACTGGCCAGTAGGGGGATCTGAACCCCGGACCTTGGTGTTATCAACACCACGCTCTAACAAACTGAGCTAACCCGGCCTGCCCCAGAGCAGGACTTTGTATGTGACTTCACACCTGTCGTCAGGTTCCTGGGCCTCAGTCTGCGGGGAGGGGCTTGGCACAGGTGGTCTAGGCTCTAAGATACAGTGGGTCAGTGAACGAAGCCATGCTTCCTCCAGCAGGGCCCCCACAGGAGAGTGGCCCCAGTTGAGCTCCCACGGCTGATGCCCAGAAACAAGAAACAAGACGGGCCCAGCAACAAGACAGATGCTTCTGACTTTTGTCCTCCTGCCCCTGACTCATGTGTCCCCTTTGTGTTTCAGCTCAGCCCTGGACTGGGGAGAAACTTTCAGAGCCAAGACCAAAGCACATTGCTGCCTACAAGATCTCCGCCTTTCTGCCTCTGATTTTCACAAAAGAGTTTTCAACCCTTTGGGGAGACAGTGATTTTTGTAATCGTAATCCCCTGACTTATTGATCTTTAATTTTTCTTTTTCCAATTCCGTGGACCAACTTCGGTCAACACGCTCCACGCCCTAGTCTTTGGCCTTTGGCAAGGTTTTGGGATCTGAAAACCACACTCTGGAGGGAGTGTTTCTGGCTGAGGGTGTTGAGAGCAGGCAGCGTGAGGCCGTGGCCTTGGCAGCCAGGCCTGGGTGGTGAGGTCACAATGTCCACCAAGGTGCCCATCTATCTGAAGCGCAGCAGCCGCAAGGGCAAA
>NW_007729000.1:243698-248973 GCF_000696425.1 Galeopterus variegatus | reverse complement strand
CTTGGCACAGGTGGTCTAGGCTCTAAGATACAGTGGGTCAGTGAACGAAGCCATGCTTCCTCCAGCAGGGCCCCCACAGGAGAGTGGCCCCAGTTGAGCTCCCACGGCTGATGCCCAGAAACAAGAAACAAGACGGGCCCAGCAACAAGACAGATGCTTCTGACTTTTGTCCTCCTGCCCCTGACTCATGTGTCCCCTTTGTGTTTCAGCTCAGCCCTGGACTGGGGAGAAACTTTCAGAGCCAAGACCAAAGCACATTGCTGCCTACAAGATCTCCGCCTTTCTGCCTCTGATTTTCACAAAAGAGTTTTCAACCCTTTGGGGAGACAGTGATTTTTGTAATCGTAATCCCCTGACTTATTGATCTTTAATTTTTCTTTTTCCAATTCCGTGGACCAACTTCGGTCAACACGCCCCACGCTCTAGTCTTTGGCCTTTGGCAAGGTTTTGGGATCTGAAAACCACGCTCTGGAGGGACTGTTTCTGGCTGAGGGTGTTGAGAGCAGGCAGCGTGAGGCCGTGGCCTTGGCAGCCAGGCCTGGGTGGTGAGGTCACAATGTCCACCAAGGTGCCCATCTATCTGAAGCGCAGCAGCCGCAAGGGCAAAAAGGAGAAGCTGCGGGACCTGCTGTCCTCGGACATGATCAGCCCGCCGCTGGGGGACTTCCGCCACACCATTCATATTGGAAGCGGTGGTGGCAGCGACATGTTTGGCGACATCTCCTTCCTGCAAGGAAAGTTCCACCTGCTGCCGGGGACGGCCGTGGAGGAGCCTGAGGAAGACGGCACCTTTGACCTCCCCTTCCAGTTCACCCGCACCGCCACGGTGTGCGGGCGGGAGCTCCCCGATGGGACGTCCCCTCTGCTCAAAAACGCCATCTCCCTCCCAGTCATTGGTGGGCTCCAGGCCCTCACCCTCCCCACAGCCCAGGCCCCACCCAAGCCCCCTCGCCTGCACCTGGAGACTCCTCAACCTTCCCCACAGCCTTCCCCCCAGGAGGCAGGCAGTGTGGACATCTGGAGGATTCCAGAGGCTGGCTCACCCCACAATGGAATGACTCCGGAATCAGGGGCCGAGGAGCCCTTCTTGTCCCATGCCAGCTCCCTGCTGTCCCTGCACGTGGACCTGGGGCCTTCCATCCTGGATGACGTTCTTCAGATCATGGATCAAGACGTGGACCGTGTGCGGCTCCCCACATAGGACCTGTGGCTGGCGGGGCTGGGCGCCCAGGCTGGGGTGATGCCAGAAGGCAGGGTGTGGGCACGGCCCTGCCCTAGGAGTCAGGATCCCAGGGTCCCACCTGTGTGGTCTTACGCCAGTGATTCTCATTCTGAGCCTTTGTTTCCCTCCCGTCCTCTCCCTATGGGCAGAGTGTGCCTTATTGCTTCCCTTAACAACCCACCAAGGACACATGCCCTGAGCATCTTGGGCCACCTAGACCCCACCACCAACTGTTCCTCCTTCCCTCAGGACCCGTAGATGAAGGCTTTACTGAAACGGACTCCCCTTCTCACCTCCCTCCTGCCCCAGATGCCCTGATAAGGGGGTAGGGGAAGGAGAAGGGCACCCAGCCATAGGGCTTGAGTACTGGGAAGGCTGTTCCAGACCTTGGCTTTGTATCCTGTACTGGAGTGTGGTGTCAGTGACCTCGCTCCCTGCCCCATAGCCTCCTCACACGACTGGGGGATTCTGGTTTCAATAAAACATGCTGCTGCTGGTGGCTGAGCTCCCTGTACCCTGGTCCCAATTTCTTCCCAAAGGTAGGCCAGGCTGCATGAGTTGTGGGCTCACCTGGGGGAGACCCCAGCCCCAGAGGGCTTCGTGGAGGACAGGCCCTACCCTCAGGAAGATTGTAGATTGTACCTGATTCTGAGCCCATAGTGAAAATGAAGAAGTAACAGAGCAAGTGCCAACTGTAGATATTCTGACACTGATTCCGTGTTCAATTCACAGGCGAGGCACTGTGCCAGGCCTGGGTCCAGTCCCTGCCCAGGCAGCTGGGGTCTGTCGGGGGCACCCAAGAGTGAAAGAGTACCCACAAGGCCTGTGCAAGGGACCAACAGCTTCTCCAGCTTCAGAGGACCGAGGGAGCACACGGGAGGTGGGGACGGGACAGGGCTGGGAGGGACACAGCAATGCTGATCAGTCCCACCAGCTGTTGTTTGTTGAGCATCTACAGTGTACTTGGCTCCAGATGCTGCAGAAACAAGGCAGATGCAATCCCTGCTCTCTTGGAGCTTATATTGTAGTGAGGAGAAGGATATTAAATTTGTAAACAAGTAAGAGGATTTCCAGCAATGGGAAACTATGAAGAAAACCATGTGATCAGATGCCTGGGGGCAGGGGCGTGGGTGGTGTTCGGGCACCTTAGGGTGGTCAGATGTGATTTTGAGCCAAATCTGAGCGACAGGCTTATGCTCATGCACAAGCCAAGGCACTGAGGCACCAAGCAAAGGACGAGGAGGAGCCACCACGTGGCAAAAGAGCAAGAATCTCTGAGTCTGACCTTGCCTGTGTGAGACTCAGTTTCCCCATCTCTAAAATGGAGTCAATGATACCACCTTGCAGGGTTGTTGAGAAAATTAGGGATAACATTTATTAATCATCACATAGAGGTATTAAAAACAGTTATGGTATGTAAGAGAACCTGGGGCTCAGGAAAGGCAGGACTGTAAGGCCACCAGGTTGGCCTCGGCTGAGACCGGATTGCAGGCAGGGCTGATGCTGAGGCAACAGGGAGCTGCCGAAGGACATTAAGCAGGAGAGACATGTGGTCAGATCTAGATTAGGAAGGTCACCACCCGGGTCACGTGGAGGATAGAGGCAGCCATTGCAGGTATGAGGAGGAGGACTGGACTGAGGCGGACAGTGTGGACAGAGGAGGGGAATGTGCTAAGGTGGGGCTTGGTGCCTGGTACAGACCACGTGGATGGCTGCAGGTAAGTTCAGGCCTCAGTGGTCCCATGCTTCCACTCTTGGCCAGTTCTTTTCCATCCATTTGATGCTTGAATCCCCGACTCCCACCCCACCTCTAGACTTGCCTCCAGGATCATAGAAGACATTTTGCTTGTGCAGTTTTTTTTTTTTTTCTTTTGGTGGTAATTTTTTTTTATTGTAATATATATGTTGCATGAGATTTGCCATTTTAAGCATATATTTCAGTGGCATTAAGTACATTTATGTTATTCTGCAACCATCACCACCATCCACCTCCAGAACTTTTTTTTCACCTTCCCAAACTGAAACTCCGTACCCATTAAACACTAACTTCCCGTTCTCCCTTCCCCAACCCCTGGCACCCACCATTCTGTCTCTAAGTATCTCCTATAAGTGGAATCACACAGTATTTGTCTTTTTGTGACTGACTTATTTCACTGAGCATAATGTCCTCAAGGTTCATCCATGTTGTAGCATGGGTCAGAATTTCCTTTTAAAGGCTGAATAATATTCCATTGTAATATACCACATTTTGTATATCCATTCATCTGTTGATGGATGCTTACTTGGGTTCCTTCCACCTTTTGGCTATTGGTAATAATGCTGCTATGAACGTGGGTGTATAAATATCTGCTCAAGACCTCGCTTTCAGTTCTTTGGGGGATATACCTGGAAGTGGAATTGCTGCACATGGTAATTCAATTTTTAATTTTTTTTTGAGTAGATAAAGAAACAAAATATTTTAATTTTTTAAGGAACTGCCATATTGTTTTCCACAGCACCTGCACCATTTCACATTCCCACCAAACTTTTTGTTTTTCATCTGAATTTTTTGTCATCATACAGAGACTGGAGACTTGACATACTATCTGGAGTGGGATTTGAACCCAGGCCTGTGGGACCCCAAAGCCTGTACTTCACTGCAATCCCCTGCTCTTTCAGGGGTTCAGCTTCAGGCCCTGGTAAGGTTTGTGAAGGCACAGGGTGGGGAGGGCTGAAGGGCCAGCACCTTCTCACCTGCAGGCCCCCCTCAGTGTTTGGGTGGCTTGTCCCCTTCTGCCTGGGGAGAAGACAAGAAAAAAGGACACCTTCCTTAGAGCTTCACCCAGCTGGAAGGCAGCACCTCTGCCTGGACCTGAGCTGAGGCCAGAGTCATAGAAGAACATCCTTGTCCTGGGGCCCCAGAAGTGCTCTCGACCCACCTTGCAAAAGGCATCAGCCAAAGGGCCCTGGGAATTTCAAGGTGGAGAAAGGGAACTAGGGAGGCAACCTGAGGTATTAGATTAACTGAGCTCAGGATACCTCCTTACACCAGGGTAGGTAGAGGTAGAGAGAAGAAAGACCTTCCCTCTTTGGCTTGTCTAGACACCATGTCCCACAAATACCACCCCAAAAAAGGAATTCCCCAAAGCAGAGAAAGAAGCTGTTGGACAGCCAAAAAACTAACAAATGTTTCTACAGTCCACATTTTTAGATGCTCAACATTCATGCATGTCCTTATTCTAGTATTTACTCTTCAAAAAAACAGCAACAACAATATATCTAGCATACCTAATGTAATGCATCTATCTCTCTTCCTGTCAAAAATATATTCACTCTTTCCAAAGGGAGACCAGTCAAAGTCATGTTAATTATCACATCCATTCCCAAGTCCAGAATTTCTGGATGAAGTCCATCCCTCTAGCAATTCCCTTACCAGCCCATCTTAATATTTTGCAACCTATGAACTACATTGTAAAGTTAATTATCACCAATACACCCTATTTACAAGAGTGGAGGTTAAGATAGAAGAATAAAGAATTAAAATATATAAAAAGTGTACTTGACTCAGCAAAACAAACAAACAAACAAAAAAAACACACATGTAGAAGCTGCAGATCTTTTTTACAACAAAGCTGTAGCTGGTATGAATAACTCCTTCACTACTCAGTTCATGTTTCCTTTGCCTTCAGCTTGCATCTTGGCTATTCAGGATTCTTTAGCAGGTGATGTGTCCCAGACCATTGTTAAAGAATCTGAGCCCTTGGTGGTTCTCCCTGTGTAGAGTTCGTTTTTTCCCCAAACTTATAATTTTGAAACATTTCAAACTTACAGAAATTTTGTTTGTTTGTTGTGTTGTTTTGGTGGCTGGCCAGTATGGGGATCCAAACCTGTAACCTTAGTGTTACTAGCACCACATTCTCCCAAGTGAGCTAACTGGTCAGCCCCCAGAAATATTGGAAGAATAGCACAGTTGCCATCCATATACCTTCATCTAGACTTGCCCATTATTACCATTTTTTCTCTTTGCTTTATGTCTTTGCATATAAAATTTTTTTTCCTGACCTTTTTTTTTTT
>NW_007729000.1:241955-242773 GCF_000696425.1 Galeopterus variegatus | reverse complement strand
ACCCGTGGCCTTGGTGTTATCAGCACCGCACTCTACCAAGTGAGCCACGGGCCGGCCCCTTTCCTGACCTTTTGAAAATAGGTTTCAGGCATCATGACATTTAATGCCAAATACTTCAGCATTTGTTTCCATTAAGTTTCTGTTTGTTTGTTTTTGGTGGCTGGCCAGTGCTGGGATCTGAACACTTGACCTTGGTGTTATCAGCACCACCCTCTCCCAAGTGAGCTAACTAGACAGCCTTATTTCCATTAAGTTTTTATTTAGCTTTCTTGGGCTTTACTGGGCTTCATAAATCTGTGGATTGGTGTCTTTAATCATTTTTGGAAAAATAGCAGTCATTTTCTGTTTAAATAGTGCCCCTGCCCCTTTCTGTCTCCTTACCCTCTGGGACTCCCATTAGTATACATTAGACCTCTCACTATATCCTCTATGTCACTACTCTATTTCTGTATTTTCTGTTCTTTTGTCTTTTTATGCTATTAATAAGGCAATTTTTTCCTACCTTTCTATCTTCCAGTTCATTTATTCTCTCTTCAACTGTGTCTAATCTGCTTTTGACCCATTCATTCATTGTGTTCTTAATTTTTTTTTTTTTTTTAAAGATGACCGGTAAGGGGATCCAAACCCACGGCCTTGGTGTTATCAGCACCGCACTCTCCCGAGTGAGCCACGGGCTGGCCCATGTTCTTAATTTTGATTACTGTATTTTTCAGTTTTGGAAGTTCTGTGTGGTTCTTTTAAATGTTTGTTGTGAGGACCAGGCCCATGGCTCACTTGGGAGAGTGTGGTGCTGATAACACCAAGGCCGTGGGTTTGGA
>NW_007729000.1:237635-240285 GCF_000696425.1 Galeopterus variegatus | reverse complement strand
AGTGAGCCATGGGCTGGCCCCTTCACTGTTTTACTAACTTAATGCTTTTATGATTTTTTTTCACTTCCTTTGTTTTTTAGTTTGTGTTCAGTGGGAGGGTTGGAATCAGATACCTAATGAGGAGCCTGTCTCCCCCTTAACTACCTAAAGGTAATACTAAGAAGAGACATCTCAAGGGATTCCCTGGGTTTCATTATATTTCTTCCTGCCCCTACTAGGTAATAGCAATCTTATTTCCCCTTGACAACTGGAATTAATCACCCCAGCCAACAGTGGCATCCTCTTTTTACTTCATAGGGTGCAAAATGGTCCATTGGGTTTGTCTCTGGGTTTTTCTTCCAAGATGCTGACACCCATTCTGATTCTGCAAGTTTTTTTTTTGTTTGTTTTGTTTTTTTTGTCTTTTTTTGTGACTGGCCGCGCCGCACTCAGCCAATGAGTGCACTGGCCATCCCTATATAGGATCCGAACCCGCGGCGGGAGCGCTGCTGCGCTCCCAGGTGTATTCGTTTAGTCTGTTTTGTGTTGCTATAACAAAATACTTGGAACTAGGGCCGGCCCGGTGGCGCACTGCTACAGTGCGCCGCTTGGGAAGCGCGGCGGTGCTCCCGCTGAGGGTTCGGATCCCACATACAGACCGGTTCCCGCTCACTGGCTGAGCGAGGTGCGGGGGCGGCGCCAAGGGTTGCGATCCCGTTGCCGGTCCCGGTCCGGTACGGGCGCGACACTGAGGGTTGCGATCCGTTGCCGGTCATGAAAAAAGACAAAAAGGAAAAAAAAATACTTGGAACTGGGTGATTTATTAAAAACCAAAATCTATTGCTTACAGTTTCTGAGGCTAGGAAATCCAAAGTCCATCTGGTGGTGGCGACAGTTACCCAGGGGTCTCACATTGCAAGATGGTGGAAGCAGAGAGAGCAGAGAGAAGTAGAAAGACAGACTCTCCTCTTCTTCTAAAGCCCTCAGAACCACACCCTGACCACCATTTTATTCATTACCTCAGGGTCCTACAATCCAGTCACCTATTTAAGGCTCCACCTTTCAATTACCATCATAGGATTTCACACCCTCTTAATAGTCACAGTAGGGGCTAAGTTTTTAATACATAAAACTTGGGGAACACAATTCAAGTTTCAGGGAGTTTTGGGGAGACAATATTCAATCCACTACACAAGGTAACAGAGATAAGCAGTGTAAACAATATATGCTTGGAAAGGGTGAAAATGGGATGATAATCGAAGCAGGCTTGAGCTTAAGCATTTTGCTCGAGGCTTTTGTGTGTGTGTGTGTGGCTGGCCGGGGTGGGGATTCAAACCTGTTACCTTGGGGTTATAAGGCTGCGCTCTAACCAACTGAACTAACCAGCCAGCCGTAATTTTTTTAAAAAGGGGATATCAAGCCATGTTTGTACACGGATTTGAGTAATTCAATAGTACAGAAAAGGGCTGGCCGGTTAGCCCACCTGGGGGAGCACGGTGCTGGTAACACCAAAGTCATCAGTCAGATCCCCTTACCGGCCAGCAGCCCCTGAAAGTTAAAAAATAATTATAATAAAAATAAAGGGCAAACGAATGGCACCGGAGAGGTATAGTTGTAGGAGGGAATGAGCTTAGACAGGAGCAGGAAGCAATGGAGAAGAGGTGGGTGCCACTTTAGTTCGAGGACTGGGTTTAGTAGCAGGAAGATAAGGTAACTTGTCTGTTCGCAATAGTCAGGCCAAAGAACTGCCCAGTTCTGGGCATTAACTTTCCTCTCCCTAAAACGGGCACATGTTTGGGGGCACAAGGGACTGTGCACCACTTTTACCTTCAGCTACCCACCAGCCCCGACCCGTGAGCGAAGGCAAAGGGTTAACCACGTGGGTAAAGGTCGGCTAAGTAGCAGGACGCATGCGCTCCACCTAGCCCTTCTCCCGGACTCCCAGCTTTCATCAGTCTTTCGCCTTCTCATTTCTGGACCAGACCAGAGCCTCCCGCCCTCCTCCGGCTCCTCTAAATGGAAGAGGCGACGCTCCAGCAGCAGCAGCGGAGCGCGCCTGCGCGTCGGGTTCCGCAGGGCTCCCTAACGCGTTTCATTCTCAGCCGGGACAGGCGCGACGCCCGTTCTTCAGGGCTCGTCCTCGTGCGCGCGCGCCCGGGCGGCGCCTGCGCAGAGGGACAAGCAAACTGGTGCCCCCGTGCGGTCCCGGCGCCTGCGCGCTGCGGGCTTCGGGGCCTCCCGGCCTGAGAGAGAGGAGCAGGGAAGATGGCGGCTGTGGTGGAGAATGTAGTGAAGCTGTGAGTGGTCGTTTCTTTCTCTCTTAGGCCGGGAGGTCTCGTAAAGGACCTGGGAGTAGGGGGCGGTGCGGAGAGGGACGAGGCGGAGAGAGGCTTATGCCCAGGAAGGCCGTGTTGCGACTCCTGGTGGGGAGGGCAGCAGGAGACTCCGGAGAAGACGTTGCGCCTCTTTGAAAACTTGGAGAGGCCCCGAGGGGGGCACGCGGGAGCCCCTGCCCGGAGCCTCCCTGCGGGGCTGAACGCTGCTAAGGGATTAGGGTTGCAGAGTGTGGCGCCCTGGCTGCGTGCGAGAGGTCACCGTCCAGCCCCTCTCCCGAGACCCCTCAGTGCGGAGGAGCCGGGCCGAGGCCCGGGCGGCCCCTCGGCGCGTCCCC
>NW_007729000.1:222715-236967 GCF_000696425.1 Galeopterus variegatus | reverse complement strand
GGGCGGCCCCTCGGCGCGTCCCCGCGCAGCGCGGCGGCGACCCCCCCGCCATCTGCTGCCCGCAGCCGGCCCTGGAGCAACAGGCTCGGTGGCCCCTGCGGCGTTAGGGACTGTGGGGCTGTTTTGTCTTAAACAGCCCGTGACGTTTGGGGGGCTCTTGGGTATCTGGTACCGAAGACTAAAAATGTTCGTGGGAAGAATTTGTCGAGGAGCAGATACAGAACGGAAAGAACTTGAGGAGAGTGGGCCTTTGCGCCGGCCAATCCCAGCCATCAAAAACCGGGAGCTGGTCCGAAGCGGTCCACGACGACTTTATAGCTTGAAGGGGCACGTAGGTGGGCGTTCTTCGTACTATACCGTGCCATTGCGCTGGCCAGAGTTGGAGCGCACTTAAAGTTAATGGTTGTTTGGAACATGGAGACTGGCCTCTTAGCTGCTTCCTGTGACTTAAAGATGCTTTGGGACTTGGTTTATTCCAGCTTCTTCCCTGAAGAAGAATCTCAGTGGGTTTAGAAATGGGTTAATGCTTCATGGGCGACTCCTTTTAATGGGAGTCGGTGCAAGGGTAGGGAAATTGAGAGGTATCTAGCTGTCCAGTCATGGGTTTTGGATTGTGACTGGATGACAAGGTAAAGGTTGGGGAACTAGGGACTCACATCTTCTCTCTTTGTTGTGGGCTGAGCCCCACTCTTCCCAGGAGCCTTGTTAAAGGGTAAGTTGCCTCTCCCTCCTGCCTGAAGCCTTTTCTTTGAGAATGCTTTCCCACTTCCATTAAGCTAAGTGCCTTCTCTTCCTCTTGTGGTTTTTTTTTTTTTTTTTAAACTTGCTTTCTGCTCTATCCTGCTGCCTCTTTCAGCCACCCCTCCTCCCAGCACTATTATCTTTCTCTCTGTTCTGCCCACTCCAATTTCCCCAGCTCTCCCTTCAGGCCGACATTTTTCTCAATTTAGAAATGNCTTTCCCACTTCCATTAAGCTAAGTGCCTTCTCTTCCTCTTGTGGTTTTTTTTTTTTTTTTTAAACTTGCTTTCTGCTCTATCCTGCTGCCTCTTTCAGCCACCCCTCCTCCCAGCACTATTATCTTTCTCTCTGTTCTGCCCACTCCAATTTCCCCAGCTCTCCCTTCAGGCCGACATTTTTCTCAATTTAGAAATGACGCTGTTGATCTGCCATTTATATAGTTATCCTTCCTGACTCAGATGTTCTTTTCTTTGTTTCCTTTCCTTTTTCTTTGTTTCCTTTCCTTTTTCTTTGTTGACTCCCTCCATCCCATTTTAAGGGGGGGTTTTATACAGGTTTCATGATTCTTAAAAAAGAATCAAAGCTTCTACCTTGGAAATCTTACTGTACTTGGGGAAATGTCAGTCTTGCCTAGGTTTTGAGAGTTCGTGTAATGAGGCTCTTTATGTTAGAAGACTTTCTTCACCCTTTCATGTAGTGTTGTAAGTGAGGGTTGCCCATTTAAATAGAGCACGACTTCTCATTTCTTTTTAAAGAACTGTGCAGATTATGAGGGTCACCAGCCACTGGTTCCCGGGTACCAGTAATGAGAAATGAACTTTCTCCTCCTTAGTTCTAGCTGCAGACAGCTGTGACCACAATTAATATATTTCCTCACAGAACTTTCTTCTCTTTAAGAAGAGGCTTCCTTTCTTCTTGTACCATTTTCACCTTGGAAAGAGATGCTTTTCTGACACTTCTCTTGATTTTAGTGTGCCTAGTCTTCTGCCAGCTGAGGTTATACATCGAGGTCATATGAAGTCGGGGCTACTAGCTCATCTTTTCTGGCTTGTGTCTTGTCCCAGCAGAAGAATTTTCCTATTTGTAAATTCTCTGTTCCTCCCAAATGTGATGTCAGAACTGAAGCAGTCTTTAAGTGGTCTTACTAGGATAAATTAATAGTATAAAATAGCTGTGCCTGCTGATTGGTTTTGAAACTTTCTGGGTTAGGTAACAAAATCAAGAGAATAATGTTAGCTTGAAACTGCTTGCTACAGGAACGTTAAGTTCTTAATAGTGCTCTCTCTTGCTCTGTCTTCATTAGATCCTACCCCCCGTTAAGTGTTTAATTGCCAGCCCTCTTACCCACAAGACTACCTGCCCCACCTTCTGAAATCCCACTTAGCTCGTAAGACCTCTGACAGAACATTTTTCATCCATTCCCCCAAAACCAGCCTCCTTGCTGTCTCTGACTTTGCAGCTCTCAGCCCTTTCTTCCGTTTGACTTCCAATGTCAGTATCAATTCCCATCAGCAGAAACAAAGGAGCTGCTGCACTCAGCCTTGTTTATCCAATTTTCCTCTGTGTGGTGAGGATGTGGCTGCCTCCTAAAGGCGAGCAAATGTGAGCCTGCTCCCTTCTGTGCTCTACTCTCCAGCACAAGATTTGTGCCTACCTCAGATTACAGTCATTACAGCTCATTGAATCAAGCCAGGCTGTGCTTGTGTTTTGCCGTCTCTGTGTGTGCTGTCTTTTTCACTTACTGGGAACATGCTAAGCTGTGCAATGGTCTATTGTGGCTGCTCAGTGAAAGCTCCCATCAGATTCCAGAGCAGGGTCTGTTGTTGCACGTTGAGTTATGGACATCAGCCACAGAGACTTACTCTGTCCGACTGCTCATACCCGAGATCTCTTTCATAGAATCCTTGTGTCAACTCATCTAAGTCCAACCTCCCCAGTGCATAGAAGAGGAACCAGGGACCACACTGGTTAACAAAATGTCCATATTCGTGGTGACTTGCAGCCAAGGCAGGTCTTTTTACTCCCAAGTCAAGTCTGACTGTGTCCCAGACATCTCCATGGGTATTGGGTATACTAGGGGAAAGAATCACCTCCACTCTTAGTTTATTTTAAAATTGATTGAATGAATATAAATATGAATTGTTTTAGTTAGTTTAACCTCCATTACCAAAGTGCGTGTTAAACTCTGAAGGATAACAAGATTGATTCTATATACATGCTTCTTAAAACCAGATAACTTCTGACACTGTGCAGTTTTCCAGCTTTTTAAAGCACTTAAAGGTTTACCCTTGAGATTTCAAATTGAGTCTGTTGAGTCCAAGAAGATTCTTTCCTATTTAATTTGATTGTGTGAGAATGGGGAAGGGCCTTGGATAGGCCTTAGAGCAGACAGGTTTCCTATCAGTAATGGTGCTTAATAAAAGCTACAAGCAACCTCAGGTTTTTGCAGATGTTTTCCATTGAATGTAAAATTAGTATATACAATTAGCTAGTTAGGCTGGGAAAGCATGGTGCTGATAACACCAAGATCAAGGGTTCCAAATTAACTAGTTAGTTCAATACCTAGTTCAAAATTCAAAAGATTTAAAAAGGCATATGGAGGAAAGGCCCCTAGTCGCCTAGTTTTTCTTCCTAGAGGCCTGCAGTTTCTTTTCCACCTCTTCCTTACACAAATAGTAGCATCCTGTGACACTTTTCAGCACTGTACCTTCCTTTTTTCCCCTTGTTATCTTGGAAATTGTTTAATATCAGTACGAGAGCTTCCTTCTTTTTTTCTTTTTTTAACGGCTAAATAGAATTTCATTGTATGTATTTACTGTAGTTTGCAAAATACATTTTAGTATGTCCCCTGGACCTTGTTTTTGTTTTGTTTTGTTTTGTTTTTTGTCCTTTTTGAGACCGGCCGCACCGCGCTCAGCCAACCCTGGACCTTGTTTTTGTTTTGTTTTGTTTTGTTTTGTTTTTTGTCCTTTTTGAGACCGGCCGCACCGTGCTCAGCCAGTGAGCGCCCCGGCCATCCCTATATAGGATCCGAACCCGCGGCGGGAGTGCTGCTGTGCTCCCAGCGCCGCACTCTCCCGAGTGCGCCACGGGCTCGGCCATTGTTTTTGTTTTTATGGCTGGCTGGTAAGGGGATATGAACCCTTGACATTTTTCTAGAACTTGTTGAACTCCTTACCCCATCTTTAAAAAGGGGCTAGAGCCCTCTGCTTCTCAGAGTCACGAGGGTTAAGAGAAACAACATCTTAACTAGCACAGGGCTGGACTCATGAGAAGTACTGAATGAACATTAATTTCTTTTCCTCCTTGTGGTGGTTAGACTTAACGTGTGGTTAGACACATGATGAAATTGTGTGTTCCTTATGGTGATTTATTTGTAAAATGCCTTTCTTCACGATGGCTTAGTGAAGGGGCTTGGTGTCCCATGAGGCAGAAACAGAGGCAAACAGTACCGAAGAGATTGTCTCCAGTCTCCTGAGCCTTCTAGAGAAGCAGATGGCAGGGGAAAGGGATAGGTCAGCAACCTACGTCCCCCACCCCAACACACACACACCTGATTTTTATCATCCCTGCAGCCTTGGGGAGCAGTACTACAAAGATGCCATGGAGCAGTGCCACAATTACAACGCCCGCCTCTGTGCTGAGCGCAGCGTGCGCCTGCCTTTTTTGGACTCTCAGACTGGAGTAGCTCAGAGCAACTGTTATATCTGGATGGAAAAGCGACACCGAGGTCCAGGTGAGGGTCCAGATGTGGGAGAAGTGTACTCAGGCGTACGAGGAGGAAGAAGATTCCTCGTCTTAGGTGATGAGGCAGTTGAGAGGGTTTTCTCTACTGCTTTTCACCTTTGGATCAATATGGTCTTCCCATGATTAGAAACCGGGGAGGATGAAGCAGATAGGTTTATATCAGCATCTTTGTTCTCCACCCTGCTGAGGTCATTAGTGGGCTTCTGGAGAGCGATGCTTTAGCCAAGGCCCCTAAGCTTACATCTATTTTTTTTCCCTCAAACTATCCCACCTAACTCCCCAGGCTCTCCCTATCAACATTCCTCCCTTGCTTTAGAACTCAAGGAGGAGCCTACTTATCTAGAAAGTGTTTGGTATTATTTTTTAGGACTGGGTTAGGGCTTGACTTCTTTCTTCCTTCCACAGGGTTGGCCTCTGGACAACTGTACTCCTACCCTGCCCGGCGCTGGCGGAAAAAGCGGCGAGCCCACCCCCCTGAGGATCCACGACTTTCCTTCCCATCTATTAAACCAGGTAAAGCACACTCTCACTGAGCAGAGGTATGGCCTACTGCCTGGGTAAGAGGCCTGCTAACCACCTGTAGTGTACCAGGCCCAGTGCTAGATCCTGAAGATACTAAAATAAGTAAGATGTGATTTCTTTCTTTAAAGAACTTAAGTCTAGTAGAAGAGATAGGTAAACAGATAAATTACAGTGCTGAGTAAACTTAGGGTGTCTTCGTTCCTGGGCAGCTAAAGAACAGACAACCTTGACTGGACTTTGGTTAGCCCCAGGACTGTGTAGACTCAGAGCAGTCTGCTTTCAACCCTTCTGAGCCTTGCTTCACCCTGATCTTGCTTACAGATACCGACCAGACCCTGAAGAAGGAGGGGCTGATCTCTCAGGATGGTAGCAGTTTAGAGGCTCTGTTGCGCACTGACCCCCTGGAAAAGCGAGGAGCCCCAGATCCCCGAGTTGATGATGACAGCCTGGGCGAGTTTCCTGTGACCAACAGTCGAGCACGGAAGGTACAGCATTATCCCTGTGGCTAAGGAATCTTTTCTGAAAACCAGCTGCCTCTCATTGGGGGCCATCCAGTTAGGAGAAGTGAAGCAGAAACTGTGGGCTAGGAGGGAGGCCTCTGCAGTTCTGTTCCTGCGTCATTCCCTGATTAATGCTTCACTGTGCCACCAGTCTTTTCTGTTCCTTTCCTTTCTAAGTACCGACTCTTGTTCATTCATCTGCTTGTTACACAAATTTTTGTCACAAAGTTTTTTAGTGCCTGGGGTTTTATAGGTGAAGCAGATCTGGTCCTTGCCAACAGGGAAGATAAAACTATATATAAAAATAAGAAGAGCTGGCCAGTTAGCTTAATTGGTTAGAGCGCAGTGTTATAAAACCAAGGTCAATGGTACAGATCCCTGTTCCAGCCAGCTGCCAAAAAAAAAAAAAGAGCTAAAAATATGCCAGGCACTGTGCTAAGTACTTTTTCATTTGTTTTCTCTTTTAATCTATACAACCTTATTAGGTAGGTACTATGGTTCCCATTTTACAAATAGGGAGGCTGAAGCAGAGCTGCTTAAAAATATCCCACAAATCATACAATAAGCAACAAAGCTCTCATTTAAACTAGGAAATGAACAAACAAACAAAAACCGAAGAAATCAGTGTCGGAAAGGAACCCCAATAACATGCTCCCAGGGTTCCAGAGGCAGGAACGGGTGTGGCTCCTTGGGGTATCAGAGAAAGCTTTATGGAAACATGGCATTCGATTTGGCCGCTTGGAGATGGTGGGAAAGGCATTCCAAGCTGAGGGAACAGGATGAGGAGAGGCACAGAGGAAGGAAAGACCAAAGCATTGAAGTGGGCAGGAACCAGATGGTAGGGTGCTTGAGGGCAGCTCACAGAGGAGGTTCTGAGTGGCTGTGGCCAGTCCCATCAGGGAGGAGCTTTTGGATATACATTATTTCTGCTCATCCTAATCTTCCTGTCTACTCAGCGTATCCTAGAACCAGATGACTTCCTGGATGACCTCGATGATGAGGACTATGAAGAAGACACTCCCAAGCGTCGGGGCAAGGGGAAATCCAAGGTGAGGGGCCAGTGTGCTGCCTGCAGCATGGAGCAAGGTGGCCTGGGGAGTCTCAAGTTTTATTTCTTGTGGTTGCTTTTTTCCCTCTCAAGTGAGATCTCACTTGCAGGAGAGTTTAACTCCTTGGGTTTAGACACCTTAGTAAGGGCATTGTTTTTTGCTTTTCTTGGTAGGGTAAGGGTGTGGGCAGTGCCCGTAAGAAGCTGGACGCTTCCATCCTGGAGGATCGGGACAAGCCCTATGCCTGTGACAGTGAGTGCCTCACAAGTGGGTGGGTAGTCCTTGCCTCGGACCCAGCTCCTGCTCAGAATAGGAGAGGAGGGAGGGTTATGTTCTTGCCCAGAGTGGTAAAACAAGCCTGGGCTCTTGTCCTGCCTGCTGACTGGTTCCCTCTGAGACCCCTGGGAGGCCCAGGCCTCTGCTACACAGTGGGTGGGACCTGCATGCTCTGGGAGAGATTTTTGCTGTCCTCTGGGGTGGAGGTGCTGGTGCGGGGGACCCACTGCAGGCAGCATTGGCCTCTCAATAGACGGCATTGGCCCTTATCAAGCCAGAGCCCCTGGGGTCTAACACGGAGTTTTTCAGTGTCTGTTCTCTTTCCCTCTCTCTCTGGCTCACCCCACTTCTGTCCCTTCACCCTGGGAGCACCATCGCCGCCGGGGCTTCTCTCTCGTTTGCTCCACTTTCCTGCTGCTGCTGCTCCTGTCTCAAGTGTATCAAGGCCTTCTTCTCATGACTTTTCTTTCTGTCTTTCAGATAGTTTCAAACAAAAGCATACCTCGAAAGCGCCCCAGAGAGGTAGCTCTCTCAACTTTTCAGACTTTTGGTTTTCCTATCCCTTTTTCCCTCCTCCCTGGTTCCTCCTGCCTTTCTCATCTCCTGTGATGCTAGTTTTAAAGGCTCTGGAATGGCTTGGGGATAAGAGTGATGGCACTTCTGTTGTGCTCTTCTCCCCAGAGTCCTGGAAACTGCCTTTACCACTGCTTGTCTCCCACAAACTTGCTCTCAGGGCTGCTTGGCCTGGTGCATGGGGTGGCTTCAGAAGCATTATAAGGACCCTTCCCCAAAACAGGCACTTGGTGACCAGCTGGTGCTTCCCACCATCCCGCCACCACTTCCTCCCGTCCTCTCTCCCCATTCCTTTCCTGCGGCCCCCTTGCCCTTCTTGATATCACTGCTCAAGATTTCAGTGTGCCTCGTGGGGATCTGCTTTCCTCGCTGGTTGGTGGGGGCTGGGCAGGGCACTGATGTGGGAGTGTGTTTGAATGTCTTTGGGGGCCACTGCACGACTGGCTCAGTTTATAGGTTATCCCACTCCTTTATCCATATTCCATGGTTATATACAAGGTAGCATGAGCGTTCCACATTTACTGAGGGGTAGAAAAGAGTGAAGTCTCTTTCTTTCTTTCCCCCTTCATGCCATACTGCAAGCCTATAGAAATTCCCTTCCCCTTCCTCACCTGGAGCTCCCCAGACTATTACTGTCCCCAGGGAAAATGGTGATGTGACAAGGGCCAAGTCCCCTCTTTTCTCCAAAGCCAGCCTGGAGGAGTGGTGGCGGCCATGGGGTTGGGATTTAGGAGGGAGAAGACCGCAGAAGCTGGAGACCCCAAGCCCTGATGCTCCTGGCGGAGGGGAGGGGGTCATCACTAAAGGCCTGTCCCAGAGCAGAGCTGATGGGGTGGGAGTGGTTGCCCGCTGCCCCAGGTGGAGGCCCACACAGCTTGCAGCGTGGGGCTGTGGCACTCGTATACTCTTAACACCTTTCTCTGCAATCTTCTCCCACTCAGTTTGTGGAAAACGTTACAAGAACCGACCAGGCCTAAGTTACCACTACGCCCACTCCCACCTGGCTGAGGAAGAGGGCGAGGACAAGGAGGACTCCCAGCCGCCCACCCCTGTTTCCCAGAGGTCCGAGGAGCAGAAATGTAAGCTGAGGTGCTGGGCAAGCAGGAGTCAGCCTGGTTCTGAAAACCCCTGGTTGCAGGGACCCCATGGGATCATCAGAGCTCTTCTCTTTCCCCCTGTAGCCAAGAAGGGTCCCGATGGATTGGCCCTGCCCAACAACTACTGCGACTTCTGCCTGGGGGACTCAAAGATCAACAAGAAGACAGGACAACCTGAGGAGCTGGTGTCTTGTTCTGACTGTGGCCGCTCAGGTACCTCCACCCCGAAGAGAGGGCTGCCCCAGTGCGCAAGACTCCGAGGGGCTCTTGGCTTGCTGGCTTCCGGTGCTGTCACAATCAGCCAGCTCACCTTGCTTCTCCTGGCCAAGAGAAGATGCAGCCACAGGCAGTGGGCTCCTCTCTTCTTCCCCCGTTTCTAACTGCCTGTTTCACTCGCTTCCCCCCACAGGGCATCCATCTTGCCTCCAGTTCACGCCCGTAATGATGGCGGCGGTGAAGACCTACCGCTGGCAGTGCATCGAGTGCAAGTGTTGCAACATCTGTGGCACCTCTGAGAATGATGTGCGTGTCCCTGCCCCCCAGCACAGCTTCTTCTGGGCTTTTACTGTTCTTTCCATAGTTCCCTCTAAAGTGAGCTGTCTTTTAAAAGGGAGCAAGATCCCTCCCCTCACCTCTCTCCAGCATCCCAGTCAGAACTTTGATGTGTTGGCAGGTGTATATTGAGTACCAGCTCTATGTCAGATGCTGTTCTAGGTACTGAGGATGCTAAAGGAGACAAATGTGCTTTCTGTTTTCGTAGAATTTACATTCTTGTGGGAACAGCAATAAGCAAGGAAAATGAGGTTTTTTATGATGTGCCGTGATGAAAATGAAACCAGTGATGTGGCAGAGAGTAACTGGATAACTGATTCAGATTTGATAGTCAGTGGTGGTTTTTCTGAGGGAGGTGATGTTGGTGTTGAAATTGGATGACATCAAGGAGCCAGTCCAAGAAGGTTTGGAAGTAAAGCATTCCCAGGAAAGGAGCAGGCAGTGCACAGGCCTTGAGGCAGACAAGCAAGGTGTATTGAGAAGGCCGCTATGGCTGCCTGGAGTCTTCTTGTGTGTGCAAGAGCAGGTGGGAGATGAGATGGGAGAGGTAGGCACCGCCAGATCTGTGGGGCCTTGGGTTCTTTGCTAAGTACAACAGGACACTTGGAGGGTTTTAATTAGGGGAGTGATGTTGTCTGTCTTATATTTTAAAAAGATAACCTTGGCCAGGGCCAGCCTGTGGCTCACTTGGGAGAGCATGGTACTGATAACACCAAATCAAGGGGTAAGATCCCCTTACGGTCATCTTTAAAAAAACAGATAACTTTGGCTGCTCTATGGAGAACAGATTGTAGGAGGCAAGAGTGGAGGATGTGATCAGTTAGGGTCTCTGGTAGGATCTAGGTGAGGGATGACAATGACTTGGTCAGGGTGTGTATGGTCTGCAGTGGTTCCATAACCAGAGATTCCTACAGCTGTTTTTACCTGCCACCTACCCTGCCCCTCTTGGAAGTGGCAGCACCTACAAAAACCCTCTTCCTACCCAACCCCACCCCTCTGGTGGCCTAGGGCACATTAGTCACTCACTACCCCCTTTCTCTTCCCTCTTGCCTTCTTAGGACCAGCTGCTCTTCTGTGATGACTGCGATCGCGGATACCACATGTACTGTCTCACCCCGTCCATGTCTGAGCCTCCTGAAGGTAAGGTGCCTAGATCTCTTACTCACAATAATTACTGGCACAATAAATATAGAGGTCTATGTTCTTTACGTTTTCGCTTATTCTTCCAAGTTAGGGAGTGAGGCACCTTGCCTTGGCTCAATTCAGAATGCTTTCCTACTATTTTAGCCTAAAGGGTTTATTGTTTGCACGTTATCATCAGATATGTATACAAACACAGAAAATAAACAGCCCAAGAGAAAACAGATGCTGAGCACAGGGCAGTCACCCAGAGGAGCGATTTGTTTTCCTTCAACCAATCCAGGAAGCTCAGTTCTGCTGGTCTGATGTGAAGCTTCTGTGTCAGCTCTCTGAACTTAATAGATTGGAGTGTTCATTTCCTCTCCCTTTTCCTTCCCAATTTGGAAGGGAATTGACCCTGGAGCTTGAATGGGTCACTCCGTCTCTCCATTAGTTTAATAATGCTTCAAGTTTATGGAAGCTCTTCACTGAAGCCAGTGATGGCACCAAAACGTGGCTGCCTCTCCACAGGTCCTCTTCCAGCTAGATGTGTGTACCTAAACCCCTCATATATAAAAATTAGGGAGCTCACTCAGGAGGGTACAAATACCCAGTAGCTGTTACTGTGCACAAAGGATGTGGGCCAGCATCTCACAGGCAAGAGAAAGTGGTTCACTGTGGGATGTAAGCTGACTTGTAATATAGGTCATACTGCTCTCTGTCACCTTTCAGAGAATGAGGCCACTGACAAAGTCTGTGAGTCCTTTAGCAGCTACAGGAGAGCATTCAGCTGTGGTTATGCTTGGTTTATAAATCTACTTACTGTGTTTTGTGGTTTTTTTTAACTATCAAATATCAATTTATAGACAAAATCTACGCTAACTGCAGAGAGCTTTCCTATTGAAGTTCTGTCAGACACTGAGTTAGTGGACTGCTGCAGGCCTGACCGCTGCCTTAACAGTCCACTGAGGGGCGATCCCTAGAAGTCATCAGATGGCCTAGGCTCTAGGTCAGGGTCAGCAAACCATAACCCGCAGGCCAAATCCAGCCACAGCCAGTTTATATAGCTTGCAAGCTAAGAATGGTTGTTACATTTTTTTTTTTTAAGATGACTGGTAAGGGGATCTTAACCCTTGACTTGGTGGTGTCAGCACCGTTACATTTTTTTTTTTTAAGATGACTGGTAAGGGGATCTTAACCCTTGACTTGGTGGTGTCGGCACCGTGCTCTCCCAAGTGAGCTAACCAGCCATCCCTGTATAGGGATCCAAACCCATGGCCTTGGTGTTATCAGCACCACACTCTCCCAAGTGAGCCACAGGCCGGCCCCGGCTTTTACATTTTTAAAGGGAGTTTTAAAAAGAAGATGATGTGAGTCAGACTGTATGGGGCTCACAAAGCCTAAAATAGTTAACACTCAGGCTGGCTCTTTACAGAAAAGCTTGCCAGCCCCTGCTCCTTGGCTTTTAGGTTAGAAAGGACCTTCCTCTTTCATTTTTGAGTCATCTCTGAAGAGCTGATAAAAGCTATGGCTGCTCTCCCCCAGAATAATGTCCAAACATTTTAGGGGCTGGCCAGTTAGCTCAGTTGGTTAGAGCGCAGCCTTATAACACCAAGGTCATGGGTTCAGATCCTCCCCAAAAAACAAAGAATGTCTAAATACACATATGTATAATTATGCTTAGAATTTCAAAGCTTTAAGAACTAACTTTTTTATCTCAATAATAACAAAAAAAGAAGATCCACCCATAGTAAATGTTAATAAACAAGATATGAGCCAGTTATTTTTCTTGGATGATTATTCCTGTTTTCCTATGAACCTAGACAAGGTGGTCATAACAGATCATCATAGTTCACCCCTTTTGCTCTAATCAGGTCCTCAGCCTCTGCTCAGACACCTAGTGATCGTAGGAGCTCATCTCATCTTGCAGTGGTTTTCACAGAAAGCTTATCATATGTGTAATCAAAAGTGATTTCTCTAGAGCCTCTATAATTTTTATTCTAATCTTTGGGGTTTGAGAACCAAGTGTGGTTCTTCTGTAAAAAATCTAAAGCTGCTGGGACACTTTAAAAACTTCTGTCTGCCAGGCTCTTCTACTTTCCCAGAGCTTCTGATGTAATGAAGCGAAGAGGACATGGGTATCTGTACTCTGAAATGGTCTTCCAAATGATTATTTCTTCCATCTCCACTGAGAACAACTTTTCATGATATGAGAAGACTGAGAGGTTCCTCTCAGCTCAAGATAACTGAAACTTTGCTACTGCAGAACATCTCCCATCCTACCTATAACTGATCCTGCTACAGGAGATGGGGTGTGGGGAGTGGAAGGACAGCAGAAAGGGATTGTGTGGGAGCCATCCTGACCCCATTATGCTTCTCTGCAGGAAGTTGGAGCTGCCACTTGTGTCTGGACCTGTTGAAGGAGAAAGCTTCCATCTACCAGAACCAGAACTCCTCTTGATGTGGCCCCCCTGCTCCCCCACACATCTAAAGCTGTTTCTTTCCTCCACCTTGTTTTTCATACCCACCTTTCCCTTCCTCGTCCTCTCTTTCACAAGTCCAGACAACCTCGGGGTGGTCGTGCCAACCTGCCTTTGGCAGCAGCAAGCTGAGGTGGCAGCTCTGACCACCTCTGGCCCCAGGCCCTCAGGGAGAAAGGAGCAGCACACTGCCCCATGGCATACCTGTGGGCTCAGCTTCTCTCTGCTCTCCATGAAGTGCATTCACTCTGCTTGCCTTGGGCCCAAGCCCTGGCGATCACAGGGTTCAGACGGTGTCCTCCAAGAGAGTGGGAGAGCAGCTGTCTTCTCTCTCAGCTCTGCCTCCACTCTGGTCTCCAGGGTTTTCCCTTCCCCCAGAGGCAAGCCAGGCCAGGGCCTCTTTGCCAGGAGTAGCTGGGAATGAGCATCGCTTTCCATGCCCTTTGTGCTGCTTAGCCTCACCTCCTTCCTTCAGAGCAGCTCTGTGAGTCCTTTGCCTGAGCCAGGACACTTGGTCACCCTCCTGGTTCTGCCCTGTCCCATCCACCACAGGGTGAATAGCAGCTTCACCCTGTTCTTCCCTGTGCTCGCCTGGCTCACTCTCGCCAGGTGGTCTCTAGTGACCGAAGCATTCCCCACCCTCGGAATTTCCCATCTCCTGCCTCCCCTCCTTATTCCCTTTGGTTTTGTGGGGGGAGGGGAAGCATCAGGGGGCCAGGCCAGCAACTTGGGGGCCACGGGGAGATGTTGGATAATGTGCCTGTTTTTTAACGCGACGAAAAAGCCTACCTCCAAAATCCCCTTTTTGTTCTTCCTGGACCTGGGCATTCAGCCTCTTGCCCTTAACTGAATTGGGAGCCTCTGCCTCCTGCCCTGTCCTGGCTTCCAGGTCGTGGGGAAGCTACATAGACATCACTTTCTTCCCTTGCACACATGCTAGCAGCCAGTAAGGTCTTCATGCCCAGATTCCTCAGTTTTCTGCTTAGTGGCACTGACATTAAGTAGTAGGGAGGACAGTCCATTGCAGGATACCCTGGAGTGGTCTTCTCCCTTGGCCATGGGCAGGCCCTAACTCACTGTTGCTTTGGAATTGAGGTGTCTTTTTCCCCATTTCTTTAGTTCCTGTATTGTAAACATTAGTAAAAATAAACATTTTTACACAGAGCCCTCTGCTGGATGGTTTATCTCCTGACTCCTGGTTAAGAAGGCCATTTCATCCTAAAACTTTCTTCCTTAGGACAGCAGCACCTTAACATTTTTATTTATTTATTTATTTTTTTAAGATGACCGGTAAGGGGATCTTAACCCTTGACTTGGTGTTGTCAACACCACGCTCAGCTAGTGAGCCAACCGGCCATCCCTATATAGGATCCGAATCCGTGGCCTTGGTGTTATCAGCACCGCACTCTCCCGAGTGAGCCACGGGCCAGCCCTAACATTTGGAAATATAGCTTTTTTCCTCAAAATTAAATTTTTTGTTGAACCCTAATATGTAAAGTGGATTTTAAATTGGTTATTTTGGGGGCCGGCCCGTGGCTCAGGAGAGTGTGGTGCTGATAACACCAAGGCTACGGGTTCGGATCCCATATAGGGATGG
>NW_007729000.1:220107-222020 GCF_000696425.1 Galeopterus variegatus | reverse complement strand
AAAAAAAAAAAAAATTGGTTATTTTGTTTTAATTTGTTATGGGGTTAGCTGGTTAGAGCATGGTGTTAGAACACCAAGGTCAAGGGCTTGGATCCCCAGTACTGGCCAGCCTCCAAAAAATAATGTGTAAATTCAAGTTTATAACAATTCCTTGGTAGAACAATGAAGCTATTTTGATCAGTACAAAATTTGGTTTAAAATCAACTTTAGCGGGCCCGGCCCGGTGGCGCACTGCTACAGTGGGCCGCTTGGGAGCGCAGCGGCGCTCCCGCCAAGGGTTCAGATCCCACATACAGACCGGCCGCTCACTGGCTGAGCGAGGTGCGGGTGCAATGCCAAGGGTTGCGATCCCGTTGCCGGTCACAAAAAAAGACAAAAAGGAAAAATAAAAAATCAACTTTAGCAACTTGCTTTTTCCTGTGTTTAGGTTGGTTTGGAGAAAATTCTGCTAGACTTGGACACATAGTTGAATGTGGTGACAGGATTATAACCGTTGACCTTTCAGATCTCAGATTATGAGTCCAGAAGCTTGATTACTATGTAAATAGAATTAATGATATAAGCAAACTAATGACATCACCATAGAACACATGAGAGCTTCTGCACAATTAATGGAGGCTGCCTGAGGAGCAAGGGGCATCTGCCTTGCTGGTCTGGTGAGATGTCAGTTGCTTGGAGTGCTCCAGGGCCAGAGCAGGTGCTCCAGGGACTGAACTGCCCACAGTACAGCCTTGCAGGGCACGTTTAGTTAGCCTTCCCTATATAGGGATCCGAACCCGTGGCCTTGGTGTTATCAGCACCACACTCTCCCAAGTGAGCTACGACCGGCCCTTTAAACTTTTTTTTTTTTTTTTAAGATGTGAATCAAACAGTTATGGGGCACCTGAAATATCCTTGTGGGTTTTTTTGTTTTGTTTTGTTTTTCCTGGAACATTCTGAAAGCCGTTGCTACCCACTGGAAGGCTGAAACCTGGGTTGTTGTGTTCAGCAAATAAGCATCATTCTCTGGGCTGGGGATTACGTGAGGAACAGAGCACAGCCCGTGTTCCCGCTTTTACGCTGAAGTAGGCCAGGGGTGCAGGGAGTAAAGCAATGATCCATGGTGGCTCAGTAGGCTAAGGGCCAGGAGAGAAATGTGAGAAATGAGAATGCTGTAGCAAGCCTAAGTGAGAGGAGATTTGGGAAGGGTTTGCAGGAGATGGGATTTAGGATGGGACTTGAAGGGATAGACAGTGTCCGCCGGCAGGACGGGGTGGAGATGGAAGCCTATGAGAAGCGGAGAATGTGAGGGGAGGGCGGAAGCGAAGCTGGAGAGCAGGGGCAGGGGGCGCTACTGCAGGTTAGCAAGGAAAGGAGTGACACTCTATCCTGCGCTTAGGAGATTGCCTCTGGGCTGGCCGGTTACTCAGATGGTTAGCGCGCGGTGCCAACACCAAGGACATCCCCTAAGTACTTTCTTGTTTTTGTTGTTTTGGCGGCTGGCCGGTACGAGGATCCGAACCCGTGACCTAAAACTAATAAAATTTAGTCCTTATTCGCCCTAAATCAGGCAAGTATTTTTCCTAGCCGAGCTGATAGACGTGAGGCCAGCGCTGTCCATGATAACTAGCTTTTGTGCAGCTGAAAGCTTGCAAGCATTTTCTCCTTTCATCATTTTCCCAAAACAACTCCGTGAGGGCCGTTAGCCCTGTTTGGAAGATGAGGGAGCTGGGTCTGCCTAGGACCCCGGCCAGGAAGGCTTCGGGAGGCCGTCAGCCCCGCGCCCCCTCGGCGCCCCGAGGGCTCACCCGGTTCGGCCAGGAGGACCGAGTCTGGAGCAGCGGGCTGGTCCTGGCGGACTCTCGCCGGCTCCTGGCTCCGCCCCCCGCCCCTTCGCTCTGGAAGCCCCGCCCCCAGACGGCCCGACGGACGGC
>NW_007729000.1:213401-219115 GCF_000696425.1 Galeopterus variegatus | reverse complement strand
CGGGAGCCGCGGGACAAGCGCCTGAGGTGGGTACGGAGCGGGAGGCCGGGCGGGAGGCCGGGTGGGCGGGCGCCTGGGTCCGCCCCGTCGACGGACTCCGGGTCGAGATGGGGAGAGGCCGGCCCGGGCGCGGAGCCCTGCTCCTGGCCCGCCCGGGTCCCGGGCGCTCGTGCCCGCACCCTGCTACCCCTCCCAGGCCACCACCCACACCGCCAGGGACACCCCGCCTCTCTCGCTGCCCGTAGCCTCCTCACCCCTCTCGCCCTTTGTCGCCTGTGCACCTGCCCTCTTGGCCCTGCCTTCCCACTCCCCTTCCAGGCCGGACCCTCACCCAGCCTTACGCGCTCAGGACCCAGCACCAAATTAGACTCTCTCCTTCAGACCCCATCGTCCCCCTTTGTCGTTTTTGCACCTGTCACCTCAACTCTGTTCGTTCCCTCCACCACCCCGCCACCAGCATCTTCATCTAAACCCAGCCCAGGCCATCATCCCCATCTCCCCCATCTTTCCCCAGGGCTTCTTACTCCGCAGCCCCGATTGTCCCCTACACCTGCCCCTCTCAGCCCCAGCCCCGACCCCATCCATACTCCTTTGTTGTCTCTGCAGCTGTCCCCGGACTCTATGCATCCTTCTCTAGTGCTGCCGACCCCCTGCCCAGACTCCCCTCCCCCTCTGACCAGAGAGACACCCCGTCCCCAGCTCGGCTGGCATTCCTCGCACCCGCGCCCATTCCTCACTCAGCCTCGCCACTTCCCTTCCTCCTTCAGTTGCTCCCGTGTCCCCTGGTCCTGCATACCGGTCATTCTCCTGCCCTCGTACGTTCTCTTTTCCTTCCTGTACTTCTCTCCCGTCCCTCCTGGCCCCAGCCTGCTGTACCTGCCTCATCCCTTTCTCCCGCACAGGTGCTGTGGAAAAGCCATGGAGCTGAGCAGCAAGAAGAAGCTTCATGCCCTGTCCCTGGCGGAGAAGATCCAGGTGCTGGAACTGCTGGACGAGTCCAAGATGTCCCAGTCAGAGGTGGCCCGGCGCTTCCAGGTCTCCCAGCCCCAGATCTCGCGCATCTGCAAGAATAAGGAGAAGCTGCTGGCGGACTGGTGCAGTGGCACCGCCAACCGGGAGCGCAAGCGCAAGCGGGAGTCCAAGTACAGCGGGATTGATGAGGCTCTGCTCTGCTGGTACCACATTGCGCGGGCCAAGGCCTGGGACGTGACGGGGCCCGTGCTACTCCACAAAGCTAAGGAACTGGCCGATATTATGGGCCAAGATTTTGTACCCAGCATCGGCTGGCTGGTCCGCTGGAAACGCCGAAACAACGTAGGCTTTGGGGCCCGCCATGTCCTAGGGCCTCTGTTCCTCCCTGAGCTGCCTCCTCCAGGACTCACATCCCAGGCCCCGCCGCCTCTTTCCCTTAAAGACTTCTCCCCTGAGGACGTTTTTGGCTGTGCTGAAGTCCCCTTGATGTATCGGGCAGTGCCTGGTCGAGTGGGTGCGTGTGATCAGGTACAGGTGTTGCTGTGTGCCAACAGCAGGGGCACAGAGAAGCGGCGGGTATTGATGAGTGGGCTCCAGGCTGCCCCAAGATGCTTCTTTGGCATCAGCAGTGAGGCCCTGCCTGCCTCCTACCACCCTGACCTGGGCATCCCCTGGTCAGAGTGGTTGGCACAGTTTGACCAGGACATGGGGCGGCAGGGCCGACAGGTGGCCTTGCTGCTGGCTGCCCGAGTGGTGGAGGAGCTGGCAGGCCTACCTGGTCTCTCCCACGTGAGGCTCTTGCCCCTGTCTGCCTCTAGCACCACACCTTCCCTGCCTAGCTCCGTGGTCCGGACTTTTAAGGCCCGTTATCGGCACCGTCTGCTGGGCAAGCTGGCTGCCATCCAGAGCGAGAAGGATGGCACCTCACTGGCCGAGGTCGGGGTGGGCATCACAGTGCTGGACGCTCTGCACCTGGCAGCGGCGGCCTGGGCCAAGGTGCCTCCTCAGCTCATTTTGAGCAGCTTCATTCAGGAAGGTCTGGCTCCTGGCAAAATGCCCCCATCCCCGGACAAAGCTTCTGAGATGCCACCAGTCCCTGGTGGGCTGAGCCGAGAGGAGTTTTCCCACTTTGTAGACCTGGAGGGTGAGGAGCCAGGGGCTGGAGTGTATAAAGAGGAGACAGGCACCGAAGATGAGGAGGGGGCCCCAGAGGATGGCTTCAAGCCCCTGCCCACCAAAGCCGATGCCCTGCGGGCCCTGGGCACATTGAGGAGGTGGTTTGAGTGCAATGGCACCTCCCCTGAGCTATTTGAAAAATTCTACGACTGCGAGGAGGAGGTGGAGCGGCTGTGCTGCCGGTGAAGGCGCCTTCGCTGCTCGCCGGAGCCCCCTCGCCTGTTTCCCATGGAAACGCCCTCTCCAGCAGGCAGATCAGGCTGTCTCTTTCCTGTGGAAATACAGCTGTGGTGGAAGGTGTGGAAGGGAGAGAAGTTGAGAACCAACTCTAAGCTTGGAGTGGAAGTCGTCCAAGCCCGGAGAAGAGGGCTCTAAAGACGGGGCTGAAGGGGTGGGAATCTAGGCTATGCAGTTTCTAAACCCCGCTTGAAAGTTCTGGAGCCTTAGTCTGGAGAGGCTGGGACTTGGGAAGGTGGAATTTGAGCAGAGAAGAGGGCTCTAAAGACGGGGCTGAAGGGGTGGGAATCTAGGCTATGCAGTTTCTAAACCACGCTTGAAAGTTCTGGAGCCTTAGTCTGGAGAGGCTGGGACTTGGGAAGGTGGAATTTGAGCTTTACAAACAGGTCAATTTCTCGAACTCTGTTAAAAACAGTTCTGCCTCTGGAAATAAAGTTTTTAATTAGAAAAGAGGCCAGAGTGTTATTTTCAGGGGAGAAGGGTGAAAACCTTCAATTCAGATTTGACAAATTGACTGCTGACCGTCGCTGCAATGCAGCTGTCTGTCTGTGACCAGTAGGGATCCTCTTCTTCCAGAATTCCAGCAGCAAGGACTCTCAGGGATCGGTACTCCTCATGGGCTACCCTCGTGAGAAGTGAAGCTTGAGGACAGATGGATCCCAGGTATTGCCCAGGGTATCCTGGGATCTGCAGCTCTGGTCATTTTGCTCTCAGATTGTGTGTGTTCAGGGGCAAGGGTGGGGTGCAGGCCTTGGACACGGCAGGGAAACAGAAGGGAGACAGAATGTGGAATAGTTATTCATTCATTTTTTTTCATTCATTTGTTCATTTCATAACATCTCTTCAGCAAGGCCTCCTATGCGACAAGGTTGCAAAGATGGTGCCTCTGCTGGGTAGGACCTTGCCGACAATGACAGTGGAATGTGATTAAGGACCATGACAAAAGCTTGGGCAAAGTGCCTGGTAGTGGCCTGGTAGAGCCCGGAGAGACTCCGGGTGGAGGTGAGCTGTGAGCTGCAGCTAGAAGGATAGACAGCCAGAGAAGTGGGAAGACACTCGAGGCCAAGGAATAGCAGGCGGAGGCCGCCTGGAGTGCAGCGTGGTTGGCGGGGGGAGCGTGCAGTACATGGAGGCAGGTGTTCTGTGCACCCCAGCTCAACTGGGGTTCCAGCACCAGAGCGGTGAGCACCCTTGCCCTAACAGGAAGCGAAGGGGGACTAGACGTGGGTGTTTACAGTCCGTCTTTCACGGGATAATCCTTTCACCTGGCACACCGCCTAATGCCTGTTGTCTGACCTGTGATCAGGGGCCCTCACGCAGGAAACTTGTTTATACTGGCAGCCGCCCTTGCTGCTCTTGTCTGACCCATGTCCAGTTCACGCCTGCCTGACCACCACTCTGGTGCTGGCAGCCCAGCCTTGTTCCTGGCGTCCCGGAGAAAACCCAGCCTGCACAGCCCCTGGTTCCTCAGATGGGAGGCGCAGAGTCAATTTATCACCACAGTAGGAAATATGCTAAAAGATTTATTACAGGGCTGGCCCGGTGGCGCACTGGATAGTGCGCTGCTTGGGAAGCGCGGTGGCGCGCCCGGTGGTGCACTGGATAGTGCGCTGCTTGGGAAGCGCTGCGGCGCTCCCGCCCGAGGGTTCGGATCCCACATACAGACCGGTTCCCGCTCACTGGCTGAGCGAGGCGCGGGAGCAACACCGAGGGTTGCGGTCCCGTTGCCGGTCCCGGTCCGGTGCGGGGGCGACACTGAGGGTTGCGATCCGTTGCCGGACACGGAAAAAGACAAAAAAAAAAAAAAAAAAAGATTTATTACAGATCCTGGGCAGGGAGGCACAATGAGTCGAGAGGGCAGTCCTTGGTCCCCAGGTCACAAGAAGCAGGAATGAAGAGTCAGGCAGAGAGAGAGGGAGAGAGACAGACAGAGAAGTGACCAGCAGTGTATGTATGGGGCTAGGCTGTGTGTCACTTTAATTTCTCAGGCAAATGCCTGAATGGTCCATTTAAAGGAAGGGGCAGGAAAGTGGCGAGCCCGTCTACTAGGTGGAAGACATGCCTCTGCGTTCCTGTCTCTGGCCACGAGCTTGGGCCGTTTGGCTGTGCTGTTCCAATGGCTAGGCTGTGTCGCTCCCGTCACACAGGGGCAGGGGAGGCCCAGGGAGTAGCAAGGGCCTTTAGCTTAGTGGTGGGCCGCCATCCAAAGGCTTCAGTCAAGGTGACAACAGGTTATTCTTGGGGTTCCAGAATGAAAAGGGAGGTAGTGGAGGGTGGGCCAAAGGCGTGAAAGGTGAGGCAGAAAGACTGTGCCCGGTCCCGTGAGAGATGGCGCAGCCTGAGCACAGGGGCACAAGGGCAGGAGATGATGTTACCTGGAAAGAACCTGGGCTATGGACGCAGACAGACTGGCTGGTGAGGATTCCGACTCCAGACCAAAATCCTACAGGTGACCTTTCAGGCGTGACCATAGGCAACCACAGGGCTGTGCCTGGCAGGCCTCCCAGGGCCGCTTCCCTCCCACACAGCTTGGTGCACAGCTTGGTGCACAGCCGGTACAGTGTGGTCTCTGGAAGGAGTGGCCGTCAAGGACTCAGGGCCCCAGGCCAGCCCTGCTCACGTGCATTCCTGCATTCCTAGCCCAGGCCCCTCCATTCAAAGGTCTCCTGACCAGGGACCTTGGCTGAGGCATTTCCAGGTACCCCTACCAAGACCTCCTTATTGAGGGCATTAGCTGAGACACATTGTCCACTCTGACTCGGTACCTTTCGCTCCAGCCCTTCTCTCTCTCCAGCGCCACCGATCCCACATCTGCAGCCACCAATCCCACATCTGCACTCGCTCACTGGCTCTCTTCGTGTTGTCTGACCCTCATCTAGCACATTCTGCAAAATGGAACACCGGTAGCCATTGAGCACTGGAGAGCTGGTGCCTGCTTTTGCCTGTTGCTTGCAGGTTGCAGTAAATGAATAAAGACTTATTTGTTACTTTCAGTTTATCTCCTTGTCCTAACTGACCACCTCAACACCTGGCAGCTCCACACTAATGGTTTGATTTTAGAGTTATGAAGCCACCTGCGGGCTTTCCATTTTCAAGCCTAAGATCCCAAATAATTTGTTCTATTTTGAAATCATTCCAGTCCTGACATATCTCTTTTAAAATATTGAAACCAAAATTACACAATCTCCAGGTCACTTGGGAGAGCATGGTGCTGATAACACCAAGGTCAAGGGTTCGGATCCCCACACTGGCCAGCTGCCAGGAAAACATATATATATATATATATATATATATATATATATATATATATACACACACACACACACACA
>NW_007729000.1:209797-213391 GCF_000696425.1 Galeopterus variegatus | reverse complement strand
GGAAAACATATATATATATATATATATATATATATATATATATATATATACACACACACACACACACAATCTCTAAAAGTCTGACTAAACCAATAAAAGACTGGACAAATTAGCTCTCTATCCTCAGGTGTCGTATTTCTGTTAGAGTAGCAGAATATAACACATTTTATTGCTGACTTCTTCCTGGAGCTTTTTTTTTTTTTTTTTTCCTTTTTGTCTTTTTTACTGACTGGTAACGGGATCGCAACCCTCAGTGTTGCGCCCGCGCCACGCTCAGCCAGTGAGCAGGAACCGGTCTCCACATGGGATCCGAACCATCGGCGGGAGCGCCACCGCGCTCCCAAGCAGCGCACTCTCCAGTGCGCCCCTGGGCCGGCCCATTCCTGGAGCTTTTTTTGAAAGCCACAGTGAATATTTTCCTTCCTTTCTTACCTTGTTATCATATATCACACGTTTCCTATTTGTAAGTGACTTTGTTTGCTCAGACAAGCAATATTTACCAAATGCTTGGCTTGTGGGTCGGGCTCTGATCTAGGATCCTGAAGCTGGTGCTGAGCAAGGCAGAGAGGATCCCTCCTCTCAAGGCCCTTACCTTGTAGGAGAGGGAGCTAAAGAACAGACCAATAGGGCTGGCTAGGTGCAGTGGTTAGAGTTGGTTGGCGTGCAGTGTCATAACACCCAGGTCAAGGGTTCGGATCCCCATAGTAACCAGCTCCCCAAAAAAAAAAAAAAAAAAAAAAAAGGCAGGGAAAAAAAAATGAACAATAATTTTATATAGAGACAAGTGCCAAGATGAGAATAAAACATTGATTTCATAGAGAGTGACTGGAGTGGGTAGGCAGGGAAATGGTGTTTGAGCTGAGTGGCAAATAAAAAAGACATACCCATTCTTCTCGAGGGAGGTCGTTCTCTGCAAAAGGAATGGTAGGTACAGACATCAAATGTGCCAAGCAGCTTGACAGGGTGGAAAACAGAGAGCAGTCCCTGTGGCTAAAGTGACAGAGGCCAAATAGAGGAGGAGGTTAGAGAGGGGGGCAGGGGCCTTGGCCAGGCAGCATGTATATTGCATTCTAAGTGAGATGGAAGTTCGTTTTATTTTGGGGGGAGGGGGGGCAGTTTAGACAAAGGAGGAACATGATATGTTTTAAGTTTTACAAACCCTAATTCTAGTTGCTGTGTGAAGTACAGATGGGGAGGTGGGGAGAGAGAGCAGAAACAGGAAGAACAAGTCAGGCAGTTTCTGCAGCAGACAGGACCGCCTAATGGATAGTGCATAAGGCATGAAGGATAGATCTCATTTTTTCTCACGGTCAGGCAGTCCTATTCAATTTGGCAGGTGATGCCACATGCACAGCAAGGCAGGGGGGGGAGGGGGGAACAAGGAAATTCTGTGTGTTATTTCAGTTTATTTCCAAGCTATAATGAACACCCTCTATGTTCATTCAGATGGCACGCAAAGATCCAGAGTAGCAGAAAGAAATGAGAAAAAGTCCCTTCCCTGTTCCTAAGGTGCTCATAAACTAGAGGGAGAAATAGGAAGTCACCTATAATACAGGTGAGAGAACAAGACAGACAAGATCCCTCCTCTCAAGGCCCTTTAAATAAATTAATATGTATAAAGTGCTTACTACTTGCCAGGCACCATTATAAACTTCATCTATCTACTTACCTATCTATCTTAGATATTAGGTGTATATTAGTATTATCATTGTTATCAAAATCATCAATAGTCTTAAGAAAATGAGGAACTGGACACAGAGAGCTCAAAATCAGAAAGGTCAGTTCCCCATCCTCATATCTCTGCACTAAACTCTGCATAATTTCTTCCCATCTGCCTTCCAGTTCTCTTCAGCCATGAATATCTTTTTAAGTTTTTTCCCTTCAAAAATGCCTGATTTTTTTTTTTAAATAAAAGATGACCTGTAAGGGGATCTTAACCCTTAAGCTGGTGTTGTCAGCACCACGCTCTCCCAAGTGAGCCACGGGCCAGACCCATATTTTTAATTTTTTGAGGAGGCTACACTGTTTTCCACAATGCCTGAACCAATTGACATCCCCACCAACAGTGTACAAGTGTTCTCTTTTCTCCACACGCTCGCCAAGGCTTGTGATCTTTGTCTTTTTGTTTTTTTTTTTTGTTTGTTTGTTTTTAAAAAGATGACCGGTAAGGGGATCTCAACCCTTGACTTGGTGTTGTCAGCACCACGCTCAGCCAGTGAGCAAACCGGCCATCCCTATATAGGATCCGAACCCATGGCCTTGGTGTTATCAGCACCGCACTCTCCCGAGTGAGCCACGGGCCGGCCCGATCTTTGTCTTTTTAATAGTAGCCATTCTAACAGGTGAGAGGTGATGTTGTGGTTTTGATTTGCATTTTTCTGATGATTAGTGATGTTGAGCACCTTTTCATATACCTGTTGGACATTTGTCTTTTTTTTTCTGGTGGCTGTCCAGTATGGGGATCTGAACCTATGACCTTGGTTGTTATCAGCACCACACTCTCCCAACTGAGCTAACCAGCTAGTCCCTGCTGGACATTTGTATGTCTTCTTAAGAAAAATGTCTATTCAGGTCCTTTGCTCGTTTTTTGCTTGTTTGTTTGTTTTTGGTTTTTTCGTGGCTGACCGATACAGCTTTGCCTGTTTTTTATTTGGGTTATTTGTTTATTGCTATTGTATGAGGGAATTTTTTACTAGGTATACTTGATCTCTGGAAAACCTGAAGACCCTGACAGGATGGCCACATCTACAAAATTTTGTAATTTTGGGCTGGCTGGTTAGCTCAGTTGGTTGAACTTTGTAATTTTGGGCTGGTTAGCTCAGTTGGTTAGAGCACGGTGTTGATAACATGAAGTCAAGGATTCCAGATCATTGTACCAGCCAGCAGCCAAAAAAAACCCCACAAAAAAACAAAAAAGAAAATTTTGTAGTTATTCCCACTAGGCACGAGGGGGCGCTACTAACATGATAAATGAATTTCTCAGAGGCAGGTGTCCCAGACCTGAAGGGTAGTCCAGGGAGCAGGCATATGGCTCCTAGTAAGCAGGGGAGCCAGATCTTATTCTTTTTTTTTTTTAAGATGAACGGTAAGGGGATTTTCACCCGCTCGGCTTGGTGTTGTCAGCACCACGCTCACCCAAGTGAGCTAACTGGCCATCCCTATATGGGATCTGAACCCGTGGCCTTGGTGTTATCAGCACCACACTCTCCCGAGTGAGCCATGGGCCGGCCCTGTCAGATCTTATTCTTAACTTTTTTCCACCACAAGGGTAAGAGGCAGGGTATTTTGTAGATTCCCTTTACTGGAGGGTGGAGGTTTTCTAGTGTGCCCTTTCACTGAAGGTATAGTCCCTTCCAGGACCTTAGCTTTTAATTTATAAGTTGTGGACTCAAGATCGAGTCTTCTTTTCCCTGCAGTTCTTTAATCTCCAAGGTCATAGAGTCAGCATTTGTCTCAGAGGCAGTCCTGTTCCAACACCCTGATTTACATTCACTATTCCTTTTTTGAGGGGATTCTTGGGAATTTCCCTTACATCTTTTTTTTTTTTTTAAAGATGACCAGAAAGGGGATCTTAACCCTTGACTTGGTGTTGTC
>NW_007729000.1:197518-208751 GCF_000696425.1 Galeopterus variegatus | reverse complement strand
ATCTGGCCTGAGTGGCTGGAAGCTGAGGGCACACCTTGACTTCAGCGCTGCAGCAGGGCAGGCTGGGGGGAAACTGAGGTGCTTTCCAGAGGCTCAAGGGTCCATGACTGGAGACAGTTAGCCATGTGGGCTTGGAGCTCAGGTGTGGACAGGCTGGTGACCCCAATTAAGTCACATTCACAAAATGAATCCCTCCAGAGGCTCAAGGGTCCATGACTGGAGACAGTTAGCCATGTGGGCTTGGAGCTCAGGTGTGGACAGGCTAGCGACCCCAATTAAGTCACATTCACAGAGTGAATCCCGTTGGCTCAGCTGTTTAGTGAGTCTGGTAAAAAGTTAATTAAGCCAAGGGCTGGCTGGTTAGCTCAGTTGATTAGAGAGCAATGTTGTAACACTGAGGTCGATGGTTTGGATCCCCAGACCCCCGGACCAGCCAGCTGCCAAAAAAAAAGTTACTTAAGCCAGAATCATCCCAAGTTGTGTCATTTACCCCTTTACACACGCATGTAGCTAGTGTCTCTGAACACACGTGTTAGTCTCCTGTGATTTCTTCACGTGTGATCACTGCTATAACAACATGAATGAGATGCTGTTTAACACGTTTGTCCAAGTTATAAGCTCTGTACGTGCGACCCTCAGACATCACCCCCATTTACAACCTCAGAGCAGGTTCACTCACTACTTCCTAGTTCTTAGGGATTTCTCCTATCTAAATGAGTCCTCAAAAATAATGGCGACCTCAAATAACATCTGTTATTTCCTTAAGCATTTTCACGTGCATCTTAAGAGGCCCTGCTGATTTAGAAACACCTATCTTAAGGGCCGGCCTGTGGCTCACTTGGGAGAGTGTGGTGCTGATAACACCAAGGCCACGGGTTCGGATCCCATATAGGGATGGCCGGTTAGCTCACTTGGGGGAGCGTGGTGCTGACAACACCAAGTCAAGGGTTAAGATCCCCTTACTGGTCATTTTTTTTTTTTTTCCTTTTTGTCTTTTTTTCGCGCCTGGCAACGGATCGCAACCCTCAGTGTCGCGCCCGCACCGGACCGGGACCGGCAACGGGACTGCAACCCTTGGTGTTGCACCCACACCTCGCTCAGCCAGTGAGCGGGAACCGGTCTGTATGTGGGATCCGAACCCTCAGTGGGAGCGCCACCGCACTCCCAAGCGGCACACTGTAGCAGTGCGTCACCGGGCCGGCCCTAATGCAGATTTTCTTTACCACAGATACCGTGAATGTTGTTCAGATTNAGTGAGCCACGGGCCGGTGCTTGCTCAACAACTTTGTACTGAGCACCTCTGTATGACAGCTGGAGTTCTGAAGATGATCAGAAACAGGCAGGGTCTCTGCTTCACGGAGTTTATAGTTTAGAGGAGAAACAGACATAAACAGTCACACAAAGGAGAGTGTAATTACAGACTGAGAAAGGGGTCAGCCAGCAGGGCTCACAGTGTGGCCAGCCCCAGCAGCACCAGCAGCATCTGGGAACTTAGTGAAATGCAAATTCTTGGATCCTCCCTCAACCTGCTGAATCAGAAACTCTGGGGTGGGATTCAGCAATCCCTATTGTGACAAACCCTCAAGGTGAGTCTGAACAACTGACAGAAGCCAAAGAAACCTGACCTAGACAGTGGAGCCGAGGAAGGTTTCCCTAAGGAAGTGACACTGAGTGGAGAGCTGCAAGATGAGGGAGAAGCACATAAACAGAGAGAAGAGCATGTGCAAATGCCCTGTGGTGCCAGGGAGGCTGGTGTGTTTAAAGAACCAAGAGAAGGGGAATGTCTGAGGGCCCTGCAGGCTGTGGCAAGGAGCTTGCCCTGGTTCCTCAGAGTAATGAGAAGCCATTGAGGAGCAGGGCGACTTGATCAGAATTGCATTTCAAAAAGTTAAACGACTTGTCCAGATTAAGGGCAGGAGCAGGGCTGTAGTACTAGGATTGGAAAAGAAGGCATGGGTCCTGGGAAACCTTTAGAAGCAGGGTTGACAGGAGTTAAGGGCACCTCTGATGTGAGAGGAGGGAGAAGAGGGGCTGCTCTGAGACATCTGGCCTGAGTGGCTGGAAGCTGAGGGCACACCTTGACTTCAGCGCTGCAGCAGGGCAGGCTGGGGGGAAACTGAGGTGCTTTCCAGAGGCTCAAGGGTCCATGACTGGAGACAGTTAGCCATGTGGGCTTGGAGCTCAGGTGTGGACAGGCTGGTGACCCCAATTAAGTCACATTCACAAAATGAATCCCTTTGGCTCAGCTGTTTAGTGAGTCTGGTAAAAAGTTAATTAAGCCAAGGGCTGGCTGGTTAGNTCCGAACCCTCAGTGGGAGCGCCACCGCACTCCCAAGCGGCACACTGTAGCAGTGCGCCACTGGGCCGGCCCCACTGGTCATCTTTAAAAAAAAAAAAAAAAAACTACCTTAAAAAATATGTTCAGTTAGGGAGAAATTGGTGAACGCACACAAAAAATGTTTACATTGTGTAATGATAAAATTTTAAAAAAATATGTTCAGGGGCTGGCCAGTTAGCTCAGTTGGTTAGAGTGTGGTGCTGATAATACAAAGGTCCAGGTTTCGATCCCTGCACTGGCCAGCCACAAAAAAAATATATATATATATCTTTGGCCATTTCTTGTCTGATCTTTGTTTTCCCACAGCCTTTCCAACAGTGTGATGTCACCTCCCAGGCCTCTGTGCAAGAAGAGGGAGTTGTTTTGTCACCAATCGAGTTTAATCCTAAACTCACTCCAGGACTGTTGTTCCAGCTCAGCCAGCAGCCCTCGCCATGGGTTCGTAGAAAGAACTTGGGCCTGGAACTCCACAGGCCACACAAGTCCTGCCACTCTCCCTGGTTCTAAATGTGGAGTTAGAGGAGGGGAGCTCCATGGCCCTTAAGAGAAGCCTGTGGATAGAACCAGAGGGGGCAAATGGAAGCCTGCACCCAGACATTGCAAAGACAGGCTTACAGGCACAATTACTACTCCAAAAAGGATTTAATTAAAACAACAAAAAAAGGATTTTTTGATTTTACTCTCTTGCTAACTGGTGTCATGAGAAATGGCAAACTACAGAGGTCCACTCTGACCTCCCTCCTGCCCCTTTTCACCCCATTTATAAGAGCCACCTCCTCTTCCACATGCATACTGCTTGCTTCCTTTGAGCCACCAACTGCCCCAGTGGTGTTCCAACAGCTGATTCTCTGACAATGGAAGACAGGGACAACGCTTTGGGACGGCCACCAGCAGTCTGTGGCACATGATCCAGTGGATGAGAGCTCCAATGACCACGTGGAGGGGGCTGATCCAAGCAGGTCTAGCTCGGAGGAAATTGAACGTAGGGGGCTGACCGGTTAGCTCAGTTGGTTAGAGTGGAGTGTTGAAACACCAGGGTCAAAGGTTCAGATCCCCAACCAGCCAGCCACCAAAAGAATAAATAAACCTGAACATAGGTGACCCATGGGAGACTGCCACCGTGCCAAGTGGAGCAGGTGGCAATGTAACTGGGCTCTGGAGTTGGAGGGTCGGATGCATCCAGACAAGATGTGTCTTACCAGCTGTGTGACCTGGGACAAATTACCTAATGTCTCTGAGCCAAGGCCACCTCAGTAAATTGTGATAATAATGTGATAATCAGTCTGTGATGGTTTCTATGGAGAGCCCCCAGCAAATGGCAGTAATTCCAGGAAGTCAGGTCACGATGAGGTGGACTCAGGCTGATCTCAGACCAGATCTAGACATCAGTGGATACAAACTGTGCTTATCTTTATTGTCAATGAAAAGAGCCATCTTAGCCGGTTTTTACTTCTCACTTAGCAATTGAGACAGGGAAAGAAAACAAGTGCTGTGGGCTGCGAGTGGGCAAGACAGACCCCCCAACTTTGGGTACTACTACATTGGAGATGACCTCGAGAAGGGTCACGGTGGGCAAAGGGGGGTCGGGAGGCTCAGCGAACAGGTGTGTGTGGCAGGACCCAGGAAGCAGGTGTGGTGGCCGGAGTGGGGAGAGACGGGGCAGGAGTGCGGTGCGGTGGGCACCTCGTTTAATGGACACTTATTGAACACGTCTGTTCAAGCATCTGGTTTGTGCTGGGAAACGGAAGTATGACCTGTGACCTCAAGGAGCTCGTGGCCCAATGGGGATGCCAAGAAGCAAATCAGCAACTGTGAAGACGTGCAGTCAAGGGCAGGGCGGGGTGTCTGGGAACCCCAGAGTCAGCCCGGGGTGCGGGGTGGCGGGCAGGGAACTCTTCAGGAGATAGTGCTCAGCCTGGGTCTTGGAGCAGAGCAGGGTCTGCCAGGAGGAGGATGGACTCACCCTGCCAGCTCTGCCACCAACGGCTGGGAGGAAACAAGCCTTCCAGGCCAGGGCGACGAGAAAGCACAGCCCATTCAGGGTCCAAGAAACCACCAAGGGAGGAAAGCCCAATGGGCAGGGAGTGCCCAGATTGGGGAGGGGTTTGGGCTTTTTCCTGAAGGTGGTGGGAGCCACTGAAGGATTCTGGACAGGGAGTTGACATCATGGTCTCGGGAGTGGGAGAAATTTGGAAGGAGGGAAGGTGGGAGGCAGCGGGTGTGGAATCCAGGGGGAGGGTAGCACCAACGCAGCCAGCAGAGCCTCTGAGAGAGTTTAAGAGGTGGCATCTCGCAGCGCGGGGGCTGGAACGCCACCACGCCTCCGGCCAGTCCCCTTGTGCCTTGTGCTCCCTGCTCACAGTCTTGGGAAAAAGAGGAGTCAGGCGGGCTCTGCTGGGAGGCTGAGCCGGGACCTCGGGCTTCCTGCTCCCCACTGTCACTGTCATCTCCCCAGCCCTGGTCTGGGCACTTGGGAGGTGCTGAGCCTCTTGTATTTGAATTGCAAGCTGGCTGATTTTAACTTGGTTCTGCGGGGGAGCTGCTGGCCCTGCCAGGCTGGGCTCATCCCCACCAGCGGAGGAGATACTCGTAGCTGAGGAAGGTGACAGCATTGACAGGGAAGGCACGGGCACTGTTGATGGTAACCCCCCGGAAGAAGACCCCCAGTCCCTCCTGCCGGACACTGCTGGCCATGCAGTCCAGCACCCCCTGGTACACCCTCCGCCTCAGCCCGTCCATCTGCATCCGGGACTTGATCACGTCTAAGGGTGTGGCTGCGACCCAGGAGGTGATTCCGGCAACCCCCCCTGCCACCAGCACTGTGGCTGAGCCTGGGGCAGAGGAAGTCCAGTGCGGGGGTCAGAGCCGGGAACAGAGCGCCCTCCCCCAACCCCCCTCCCCGGCCCCACCGCACACCTGTCTGTCCCCCACCCTCTTGCACCACTTGACTTACTGGGATTCTGGCCATCTGGCGTGTACTGGCGGCACAGCCCTTCATAGGTGACAAAGTAGATTCCCATTGTGGGGGTGTCCCTCAGCATCAGGGCCCAGGCTCCTCGGAACAGCCCCCGGGGCCCCTCCTCCTGGAAGATGGAGGCCGCGCAGTGCACGGGCCCCCGGTACCGGGCTGGGGGGCTCCCGGACTGGGCCCTTGGCTCTGTCTGGTTTTGTAGCCGGACTTTGATGAGGTCAAATGGGGCCAGGCAGTAGGTCTGTCGGGAAGGAAACGTGAAGGCCCTGGTGGGGCTGTGGGCTGGTAACTGTCCGCTTCTATTAGCAACAGGAAGGGGGTGGGCCGAGCGGGCAGCATCGCCCTGTAGGAACCGCCCGGCTCCCACTGCCTCTCACATGCATGGCTCGGGGTGGACCAGGGCATCCAGATTCGCTGGGGACAGGGCACCTCCCTCAATGTCAGGCCCCTGACAGCAAGCCCCACTCCCTCCTCACGCGCTCAGGGACAAGCCTGGATTATTTTTCCAGGAAGGGGAGGGTACATTTCTGGCCTCCCTAAAACCAGGAATGAGCACTCATTTGTAAAGGAATCAGTCTGTGACAGCGTAACAGCAAAGAACTCACCCCTCCCCAGAGTGCAAGAGGTCACCCCATTGGTATCATTCTAATTATGGAACCCAGCTTCATAGATTGTCCCTCCCTCACTGTGCATGCCACCTCTCAGGGTCCCCAGGTGGGCAAGTGCTAGGCCAGCCCTTCCTGCCTCTCACAAGAGCATGGGCAGGTGGCTGACAGGTGGATTTGGTGGGCTCTAGAACTCTTATTATTGCCTGAGGCAGATGGGACACAGATTTGGGGTAATACTGGGACTGAGCCCTGGGTAAGGGTCGGTGCTGGGGGATGTGGTGTGAGATTGGGGGCAAGGGATTCAGGTTTGGGTCAGGGGTGCAACTGGGTGAAGATAAGCTGTTGAAGTTCAGGTGAGAGGTGAGGCCCCAGCTGAGGTTAGCATATCGCTGGGGGCTTATGTGGTTTTTATTTGTTTTGTCAAAGGTGCATGAGCTCAGTCCCTCAGCCCTGGGGACAGCTGATGGCAGAGGGGGCTGGTGACTGGCTCTGGCGGTGGTCCTTAGAGTGCAGCGGGCCAAGTCTTTCTTTACTTCGCACCCCACAGAAAGAGTAGTAGGTTGGGGACCCTCCCTTGTAAGGTGAGGCCCTGATGCAGCCCTCCAGAGCCTGCTAGCAGGGCTGAGCAGAGGGCTTCTCCAGGGGGTGCTCTCCTGAGTCCTGCGCCCCTGGAAAGGCTGGGCCAGAGGCAGGTGCAGATCGTGCCCACGTGGGCGGTGGAGCATCAGATGCTGCCTCACTGACCAGTCACCTCAGCCAGCCCAAAGCAATTATGTAGCCGTCAGAGGTTGTCAATCCCTGCCTTTTCCTCCTACCTCCACACTAAAGCCATTAGTGCTCCAGGACCCTGTAAACCGAAGTCACAGGCTTGACATAAAACCCAGCCCCCAGCTCCGCTTTCCAAACAGCTGAAGGGGAAGGTGTCTTAGCTGGGCCTGAATCAGGCCGCTTGGCCTGGGGTCTCAGTGCTCCTCCCTGTTCTGTGGGGTGCAGGGCTCGGGGCTCGGGAAACCTGTAGGCATGCACCCTGCAGAAGAAGGGGAGAAGGGAAGCCAGGACCTTTGAGGGTCTCATTAATCATTAATTCACTTGACTGCACAATCTGCTTTTGTCCTTTGTCCTTGCTCTCAGCCCCATGAAATGTGTCAGGGGCATCAGGGCATGTGCCCAGTGAAGGGTGACCCAGGCACCGGCAGGGGTACAGATGGAGCAGGCACTTGTCCCTCTTCCTCTTTGTGTTCAGAGGCCCCATTGGGCAGAGGTTCCCTCCAGTGCCTGGAGGCCTCTCTTCCCTCCACCCCACCCCTCAAAATCACAGCCCTACAGCACTAAGAACAAAGACCAGAACCGAAGGGGTGGGGTGACTTCATTATTAATACCTGGCTTCTCCCAGCAGGATCTATGGACTGGGGCCTCAGGTGAGGCTCACAGATTGCGGTCACCCAGGTGCCGCAGACAAGGGGCTGAGTTGGCTGGGGCTGGGGCGGTTCCAGGACCATGTGGGGACCAGCTGGAGGGGCTGGCATTCTCCAGAGCTAAAGGGCATGTGGAGAGTGGCCCCCACAGTGCTGAGGCTGGCAGCCCTCCAGAGGCGAGCAGGCACAGGTGAGCAGGCATTTTCAGCCCTGCCCCAGCTCTCTCTAACTTTTGTACTCTCTGTTCTCCCTGACCCTCCCCCCAGGCCTGCAGCCTGGAAGGCCACAGCACAGCCAGGCCAGGTCACCGGGAGCAGTGCCTCATGTTCCCCTCAGGAAGGCCTGGCCAGCCACAGCTGCAGGTCACCCGAGGGTGCTGGAAGCGAACAGATGGAGCCCACCATCACTGTGCCACCTGTGTGCGCCCATATGCTGGCCCTCTCACCTGCAGGAACCCCCCGGCGCAGCCGGCAATGAAGACATGTGCGTAGCTGGGAGGCTGAGCCCACCGCTCCTGGTGGGAGGTCGCTGTAAGCACCATCAGGGCATTGCTATAGACCCCAAACTGGACGGAGCTGACCACAGCTATGCTCATGATGGGGAAGCTCATGCCCTTGAAGAAGCCCAGGAGCTGCAAAGGGACACGGTGACACTGGAGTCGGCCTGGTGGGGGCTTCCCCTTTCCCTTTCCAGCCCTGGCAAGGCCTCTTCTGGCTGGAAACTACTCCTGAGCCCTGCCACAGGAGGCGGCGGCAGGCTGAGGCTCCACCCCTGGGGTGCTAAGCTACCACCCAGCCCCCCACCCAAGGATCCCAGACAGAGCCCCTGGAAGCTGGTGGCGACTGCCCCAGATGCCTCCCACCGCAAAGAAGTGGGCCACCCACCGACTCATGGCGGTAAATCTTGACCATGCAATCGACTATGCCCTGGTACGTGGTCTGGGTCTGCAGCCGCACCTGGATGGGGAGGACAGAGCAGGTGGGGTGGAGGAGCAGGTGGGCAGGCCAGGGCAGAATGCCAGCGGGCAGGAGAGCAGGGAAGGGCCTCCGTTAGCCAGGCAGAATCCCAGGGCACCCTGATGTTTGGTTCAGGTGTGATCTTTCATTCCTTTAGTGCCTCTCCTAGACTCACCTTTACAGTGTCAAAGGGGTGTCCTAGGACCAAGCCCAGAGCTCCTGTGGTGACAAGAAGATGCTATAAGTGAGGGCCTCATGCCAGGCCCAGGAAGCAAGTCTGTGCCAAGAGGAAAGAGGGATTCAGGCAGGAGGAAGGAGGGCAGGGCTTTCTCATGCATGTGCAACCCACCCTTCTGCCAGACTCCAGAGGAACCCCGCTGTCCCCCAGCCCCTCCGCACCAGGCACTGGGCTAGGCAGGCACTGGAGCAAAGGACTCAGACCCGGGCCCTGCCTGAGGATACACATGCAGAAGGGAAGAGCCAAGCAAAGACGCACGTGTCCTCAGCTGGAAGCCAGCACCTGAGTGTCTCACTGCTCGTGGAACCCTGGGGGTCTGGAACCAACCTCCAACGTTCCCGCCTCCCCGCTAGCTTTACTCCTTCCTTCCTCCAACTCCTAATGTTGTCGTCTGGATCCAGAGCAGGCCCCACCCTCCTGGCGCTGGACCCCCTCTCCAGTTGGCAGTGCAGAGCCTCATGAGGGTCCTTCCTAGGAGCCAGGCTAGCACGAGGGCAGGATGGTCCCCCTGCCCTGCCACTTCTGCACTTCCCAGTCTTTTCCTCCATAACAGAGGCTGGTTCTGGAGCTTGGGGGGAAGTCACATCCCCAGGAGGCAGGTTCAGAATGTCCCTCTCTTTCTCCTAAGAGGAAGGTCACCAAGAAGCTGGGCTGGGCCCACAGGCATAGCAGGCCTGGGAGTGCAACCCATTGCAAGGTAGGGCAGAGGCCCAAAGAGGAACTCAGGTTAGCAGGTGAGGTCAAAGGTGAACTTCCTCCCTGAGCCCCTGGGTGGGCCCGGAAGCTGGGCTGGTGGTGCAGGCTGCTCCTTTGGCTCTCCCGCCCCGGGCAGGTGTCAGGCAGCGTGGCCTTGGACTTCCCACCTGTGCCTTCCTCTCTTCTCTCCCTGTTGGCCACTTGCAGGAGCTCTGGGGACAGCTGTCTCTGGGACACTCCAGGGGAGCCAGGACTTTGGCATCAGCTCTTCCCATGTCACCCAACTTTCCCAGGAAGTGATCTGCCATTGGGGGTGACGTGACAGAAGGAAGAAAAAAGTCTCACCAGAGATCCAGCCAGCCACAAACTCCTCCACAGGCATTGTCTGGGCAGAAACTGACGGCTCCAGAAAAGGAGAAGGTGAAAGTTTGATTCCACCCTCTCCCTCCCCCGGGCCCCAGGGTGATCACCTCCCACTAATGTTTAACCCTGGCTGGAGAGTGAGAAGTGGCCTGGTGCCCGGAGAGGGGAGCAAACCAACTTCGGTGACCCTGACAGACTGGAGGAGGTGTGCAGAGTGCAGAATCACACAGGACAGGGAGGATGGGCCCACTGTGGCCTGATCCCCCCACGAGGGCAATGAGGGCCTTCTCACTGCGTAGCCAGGGATGGCAACTGGTCTCAGCCTCCTGGATGGGTCCCTCCAGGGCTGCCTTAGTTGGCATGGGGCAAGGCCCTGCCTGCCCGTGCTAGCTCAGCTCAAACTCCCATTCTTCCCCACAGGAACTCACCAGGCCTCCCCACCCCAGGACAGGCAGTGAGGCCAGGTGGAGATGGAACATGGCCACCAGGGGGCAGACCCGGCCTGCGGTCGCCTGTGGCATGGGAGCCGCCAGAGCCAGGACAGGGTGGGAACAACCCAGGGGGTACTCAGCTCCCAGCAGTGACTCACCCGTGCCGGAAGCCAGGGGCTCTCTCCAGAGTTGTTTACGACTCCCCATGTGAGTCAGAACACAGCCTCTCTCCACCTCCTCTCTCCCAGGAGAAAGACGGGGTTTTGATTAGATAAAGAGTCCTGCATCTATCTGCAATGGCCCCATCCTGCTCAGAGTCAGAACCAAAATCCGTTCTAGGCTCTACGAGCCCTGTCGGTGCCACCCATTCTACTCGGGCCTCACATCCAGCCTCCCTGCAAACAGGCTCCCTTCTCCAGCCCTTGGCACTGGTTGGTCCCTCTTCCTGTGCACTCTCACCCCCACCTCTCTTAATCCTGGGCTCTAATGTCGCCTCCTCAGTGAGGCCTACTCTGATCATCTCCTCTCGTACTGCGATTTGCCCCACCCAGCCAGCATGACCTCTGACTCATGAGGTAATACATCCCACCCTGTAAATGCCTCAAGGTCTCAGAGGCTATGCATCTAAGATAGCAAGGGTTCATGCGACTGCTCCCTGGACAGTGTGCCCAGCCTGGGTTTCCGACATAGACATATACTTCAGAGTGGGAAGGGTCCTTGGAGGTCATCGAGTCCAAACAGAGGAGGAAACTGAGTCTGGGAGGGGAAGAAACTTGTCCAGGCCTAGTCAGGACCAGGACCCAGACTCCTGACCAAGCCAAAAGCCCATCACCCTTCACGGCCAGGGGGCGCTGCAGTACAGGCCGCTGCCTGCAAAGCCTCTACCCAGCCCCCGGCACAATCTGGATCCCGGACACGTCCCAGGCGGGGGAACGGCCCTAAGTCACAAGGTCAATGCTTGCCAGAGCTCGCGCCCCCAACCCCGATTTTCTGATTTCCTTGAATCTTCGCTACATCCTGTTACAGGTCAACGATCGGGCCTGCAAGTTGCGCAACTCGTCCTGGGTCACTAGAGTCGGCAGCGAGGGTGGTTCGTGACGCTACCAACCCAGGGGTGTGACCAGACGAGCGGCGCGCGCGCCCGGGGCGTACGGGCATGCGCGGGCCCGCGGGGGGGGGGGGGGGGGCTTGGGGGGCCGGGGGGGGGGGGGGGGGCG
>NW_007729000.1:188979-196550 GCF_000696425.1 Galeopterus variegatus | reverse complement strand
AGCTGCGGGCTGTGCGTCCCTGCGAGGTGAGAGCTCGGCGACCCCCTGCCCCGGCCCCCGCCCCGCCCGGGATGGGGGCGCGCTGAGCCCTACCTGGGCATCCCGGCGAGCGCAGCTTCGAGCCCCGCTCCTGACTGTCACGGCTCTGACCCCTCCCACCAGCCCAGACCTCACCTCGGCCGAGGGACACCCCTCTCCTTCCAGTCTGCACACTTGGTCCCTCCAGCCAGCATTGTTTAGCCTCGTAGACCCAACTTGGGACCCCCTCTTCGGACCCCCCGTAACTACGGCTTCTCTTTCCCTTTGCAGATGGACGGGACAGAAGGTAATGCCGGGCAGCCCGGCCCCGCTGAGCGGTCCCACCGAAGCAGCGTGTCCTCCGTGGGAGCCCGAGGTGGGTCCCTGCCTCCATCTCTTCCCCTTCATACCCTCCTGGGACCCCAGCTCTGGGGCAGTGGCTCCGACTTATCGTCTTTTTCATTAAAGATAATCTTACGTATTCATTAAGAAATAAGGTATGTTGAGATGTGGAAAAGTCACAGAAGTCAGAAGACTTGGGCTCTGTCACTAGGTTAGAGGCCAACTCGGTACCCTTCTTATATCTCACTCTCCTCGTTTGTAAAAACAAAACAAAACAAAAGCACGTCTCACATAGCTGTAAAATTCAAATAAGATCACATGAATGAATGAAAAGTGACACTTTGTTTCATTTCTTTCTCACAAACAGCCATTTGAAAACAGGGATCATTATCTTCGCTTTATAGGGAGGAAACCGGGCCCCAGACAGGTTAAGGCACAGGCTCCTGGGGCCCTCCAGGTGATCAGGTGTTTGAGCATTCAGTGCCTCAGTTTTCCCTATCTGAAAAATGGACCTGAATCTCACCATCCTGGAGATGATTTTGTCGTCTCTCAAAGTAGCTGTTGGAGCAGCTAGGGATCCAAAAAGCAGCTGCACTTGTGTTAATGATAAACTGTGCCTTCCCTTCCACAGGCTTCTCATTTGGTTCACAGCCACTCTTTGAGGAAGGGGTATTAGCTCTGCTTCTACAGATGAGGCAGCTGGCACTCAGACTGACTTGCTGAAGTCAGCCAGCTAGCCAGAGACCAGGCAAGGTTTGGAACCGAGTGTGCCAGCCTCAAGCTCAGTGTTCCTTCACTGTGCCAGTGGTTCCAGGGATGGGGTTTTGAATCTGGCTGCTCTTCCAAGGGTCTCCCTTTGGCTCTGGGCTCCAAATGGGAATCCCACAGGTTGTCGCAAGGGAATGCTTAGCTATTGGGGTTGTACTCTCCCTAGCCTGCTTAAGGCAGTCATGAAAGGCCACAGTATTGACTCCTGAGGCTTGAAGAGTCCTAAGGAAGCATAGACCTGGAACTTGCTTGAACCTGGGGTGGCCTTAGGTATCTTCCGTTCCCATCTTAGCCTGGGCCAGAGAGAGACAGAGACTTGGCTGAGGATAATGGTGGGGCAGGAGCTCTTCTCCTCTCAGCCTGAGAGATTAGCTGCCGTAACCTGTCTCTGCCTTCATTCTCCACCCGTGGAATGTTCTTATTCAGGGCAGAAGCACAGCAGAGTCTTTGGGGCTTCCAGGGGAGTTAGGGGGCTGCAATGGCCAGCCCTAATTTGGACCTTATGGGGTTGGGGTGGGACTAGTCCTTGGGCTGGAGTTGCTGGGTTTCTGGGTGGTTCGAGGGTCTCAGGAAGTCCTAATTGATAGCACTCTTAACAGGATCTTTCAGGGAGACTGGGGCTCTACCTCTAGAGTGGACTTAGCCTCAGGACTGTGGCCTTGGTTTCCCCAAGGGCTATAGGCTAGGGGCTCCAGCCTCAGTGGGCGGTGAAGAGTCCCCAGTTGGCCTGGCTATGCCTGGGTAGTGGGCCTCGGCTGACACTGCCCAGCCTCTGTCACAGCAGCTGATGTGTTGGTGTACCTGGCGGACGACTCAGTGGTGCCCCTGGCTGTGGAGAACCTGGCCTCTCTCGGTGCTCACGAGCTGCACCGTGCAGTCCGTGAGGTCCTGCAGCTCCCGGACATTGCCCTGGATGTCTTCGCGCTTTGGCTCGTCTCCCCTCTGTTGGGTAAGGGTTGGCAGTAAGAAGCCCGGGCGGGAGGGTTGGAAGGGCACTGGCCAGTGCAGGAGCGAGGGGGTCAGTGTTGGAATCTCTGGCCACTACACCTGAGGGGGAAGTGGGACTTGGGTGTGTCCTGGAGCAATGGTACCTGGGCCTGGGGCATCAGGAGGAACAGGACTGTGAGAGAGGGAGGGAAGGGTCTGTGGTCACTGAGCACAAGGTCGTCCCACAACCTGGGCCCCACGTAATTTCACCTCATTCTCATGGCTCAGGCCTGTCATGCAGATGAGGACATTAAGGATTGGAGCGGTGAGGCCAGTGAGTGGCAGGACCAAGATAGAACCGAAGCCTGGGTGGCCTCACAGCGGGCCTCCTTGAACTGTATTCTGTTCCATGGGGGCAGGGAGAAGGGTGGGACACAGCCTAGGAAACGGCCACCTCTGTGAGGCTTTTGCCGAGGGTGGGGAGGGTAGGAAGAGCAGGGACACAACTTCTCCGCAAGGGAGCCTCTAGCCCTGCCTGGTTTCTGTCCCTGTGACCACCCACATCCTGCCCTTTCAGGCTGAGATCACAAGGTGGAGTGGGGGTGGGCGTGGCTCTCCAGATCCTCAGGCGGGGGGATCCCTGGGTGAGTAGGGTCTCTGAGTCTGCTGGCTTGAGCAGAAAGGGGGCCAAGGGAGAGGATGCCCCATGTCATCATTTGGGGAAGTAAATTAGTGCCAGGGCCAGGCATGTTTTCTGAGCTTAAATATTCCCTTTGTTGTAGAGGAACAGGGGCAAGAAGGGGGTGACCGGTCCCATTGAGAGTGAGCAGTATAGCCTGAGTCAGGCCCAAGGGGTCCCTAGTGGTTCCCGCCTCTCCTGAGGCCACTGGGGTGTGCACCTCTATCTGGAGGGAGGCTCCCCATCAGCTTGGGGGGAGAGAGGGAGCCGCCGGCATCCCCCCCGCCAGCCGGAGCTTCCTGCCCAGCTGCTGCTCCGAGTCTCTCGCCCACCCACTTCCTGCTGGCCCGTGTCCTCTGCCTCCCCACACCCAGCCCAGCTGCCTTTCCTTCACCCTCTAGGCTGTTGGTCAGGACCGTGGACCCCTCGGCTTGTATGTTTGGAAAAGTGGGGGGGGGGGCGTTCCATGTGGGTCAGCCCTTGCCCTGCCCCAGGAGGCTCCCAGTGCCGGGTATGGACAGCCTGTGTCCTCCTCCCCCCACTTCCTCCTCCGTCCACCCCCTCCCCCTCCTCACCACATTCCTGACCCCCCACGGTCAGAACTTGAACGGGCTGCCTGTGTGGTGCCACGCTGTCCAAGAGGAGGTGGCCAGAGGCCCCTGCACAAAGTCAGCACCCACTTTGTTCCCAGGCCAGTTTCAGGAAGCTGAAAGGCCACTTAAGCTTTGACCCGAAGTTCCCCGACTGGGTGAAACAGTGACAGAGGCCCCAGAGCCATGAGCCCGGCAGGGTAGGGAGGGGGTACCATTGGCTGGAGCCACCCTCATGCCAAATGTTTTGGCAGGGCTTGGCCTTTTCAGTGCCATTGTCACTGCATAGAACATGGCTGCAGGGACTGTCAGTCTCATTTGGGTGACAACCTCCAGACAGGAAAGCCCCATCTGGAAGTCTGTGGGACTACAGGGTCAGCATAGTCCTGTTCTGATGATGGAGTCCTCTGAGCTGTGGGGTCAAGGTTAAGGCTGGCCAGGGCTGGGCTGTAAGCAGGAGGAAGGGCATCCTTGTCCCCTGGGTCTATGCCCCCACAGTGTGTCCAGCAGATCCCAGCTAGTCAGTTACCTTGTTCACTCCACAGGGATAAGTCGGGCCACATTCTCCATGCTGGGGACGAGTGGTGTCCCTGCCCTCAGGGAACTTACAGTGGAACATCAGAGTTTAAAGTGTAGGGAAGGGACGTTTGGAAGCAGAGCTCTGTTCCTGGTTTAGCCACTAACTCTTTGTGGCCTTGGGCAGTCACTGTCCCTTTGTGGGTATCAGTTTCTCACCTACAAAGTGGATGATCTTCAGGCCCTCCCAGCCCTGATGTCCTGGAAGTCTCCAGATGGAGCGAGCACAAGATCCCTCTCTTGCTTGCTGTGTGACTTAGGACCAAAAACTTAATCTCTCTGAGTCTATTTTTACTATGGGTGGAAAAGGGAACAGGCTTATTGCAGGGTATGTGCACATAAATTACTTGAAATTGTTCTGCGCGGTTACTGTGGCCTGTGACTGTCATCATTATTGCTGTTGTTAGTGGGCAGTGTGACGGGGTTGGGGGGCAGCCGTCAGACTGGTCAGATGCTGCGTGGGCCATTTCCCCTCTCATTCCACAGAGGTACAGCTGAAGCCCAAGCATCAGCCCTACAAGCTGGGCCGCCAGTGGCCGGAGCTGCTGCTGCGCTTCACTGATGCCCCAGATGACGACGTGGCCATGGGTCAGTGCTGCTGCCCGCCTGTCCCCACCTCAGGGGCCCACCTGAGTCTGGAGCATTGGCTCCCAGCCTAGCCAGGCCGCTGCTGTCAGGTGGAGCTGCCCTCACTGAGGGGCAGGACCTGCATCTCCCCCAGGCTCTGTCAGCCATTTTTGGCAGGGGAGGAAGGGGTCCCTAAGGCCAGCCAGGAGAGGTGTGGGCTGGGAAGAGCATGAGCCCCTTGAGATGAGGTGTGCACCCTGCTTTCTGGGTGGCCCTCGGGTTTCTCAGTCATGGTGGGTGAGGTTGGGAGCTGGAACCTGGGCCCGTCAAGGGAGAGGGTAGGGCTGGGCCAAGGGGGGTGGCCAGGCAGTGACCCCAGCCTCTCTCCCCAGATGAGCCTTCCCTGCAGTTCCGAAGGAACGTGTTCTTCCCAAAGCGGCGGGAGCTCCAGGTAAGCGGGAGCCCAGGCTGCACTGCCCAGGGCCAGAGCCCTGTGCCCAGCCGCCCCTGTCCCTGGCTCCCCATGCCTTGCCCCCGCCAGCTGAGCAGCCTTTCCCTGCACACTGGCCCACAGATCCATGACGAGGAGGTGCTGCGGCTGCTCTACGAGGAGGCCAAGGGCAACGTGCTGGCCGCACGGTACCCGTGCGATGTGGAGGATTGCGAGGCACTGGGAGCCCTGGTGTGCCGCGTGCAGCTTGGGCCCTACCAGCCCAGCCAGCCTGTGGCCCACACCCTCAGGTGAGGGGCAGTGTGACAGGAGGCAGGGGCACCAGGTGGGCTTGGGTGAGTCACTCCACCTTTTGGAGCCTACTTTTCCTCATCCACGCCGGGCAGTCAGAGACTTGGGCGAAGTGACTCTGTAGAGGAGCCCACAGCCAGGGGAGCCCCAGATGTGTGGGAGGGTGGGGCCCAGCCTCCAGCCGAGGGCAGGAGGGAGCTGGGCTTGTTCTTGTGGACACAGCCAGGAACCAAACAAACGCTGACCCCTGCCCCCCTCCAGTTACCAGTAACAGTCCCCAGCTTTCCAAATGCCTGGGATGGAGCCTGTTCCCAGACTCTCAGCACGTCAGCTCCCCGCTTCCCACCCCTCTCTCGGGAAGCCGGGAACTAGCGGGCCTGGGAGCAGTGAGGGTCAAGTCTGCCCTGACAGCCAGTCAGGCTGGTCTCTGACTTCCATGGAGGACGATCCTGAGGTCTAGAAAGAATTCCACTGAAGATAAGCTTGCAGCCCAGCCTCTTCCTAGCCAGGGTTCCTCCCCACTCCGACCCTGCGTGTGGGTGAGCCAGGGAGAGAGGTGTGCAGACAGGGGCCCTGCACTGGGGGACCTACAGCTGGAGCCTGACCGGGACCACCCTGGCTCAGAGTCCAGCCTGAGGGCTCCCAGCTGAGCTGGCTCCAGGCTGGCGGCCGTGGGGTCCTGGCCCTCATGATAGTCATGTCAGAAAGTGACAACAGGGCCAGCCCGGTGGCGCACGAACCAAACAAACGCTGACCCCTGCCCCCCTCCAGTTACCAGTAACAGTCCCCAGCTTTCCAAATGCCTGGGATGGAGCCTGTTCCCAGACTCTCAGCACGTCAGCTCCCCGCTTCCCACCCCTCTCTCGGGAAGCCGGGAACTAGCGGGCCTGGGAGCAGTGAGGGTCAAGTCTGCCCTGACAGCCAGTCAGGCTGGTCTCTGACTTCCATGGAGGACGATCCTGAGGTCTAGAAAGAATTCCACTGAAGATAAGCTTGCAGCCCAGCCTCTTCCTAGCCAGGGTTCCTCCCCACTCCGACCCTGCGTGTGGGTGAGCCAGGGAGAGAGGTGTGCAGACAGGGGCCCTGCACTGGGGGACCTACAGCTGGAGCCTGACCGGGACCACCCTGGCTCAGAGTCCAGCCTGAGGGCTCCCAGCTGAGCTGGCTCCAGGCTGGCGGCCGTGGGGTCCTGGCCCTCATGATAGTCATGTCAGAAAGTGACAACAGGGCCGGCCCGGTGGCGCACTGCAGACCGGTTCCCGCTCACTGGCTGAGCGAGGGGCGGGCGCAGCACCGAGGGTTGCGATCCCGTTGCCGGTCCCGGTCCGGTGCGGGCGCAACACTGAGGGTTGCGGTCCATTGCCGGACACGAAAAAAGACAAAAAAAAAAGGAAAAAAGTGACAACAAACTGAGCTCGAACTGTTTGGAAGCAAGGGGTCTTTGTTAGATTGTGTAGCAGATGAGGCCGGGCCAATTGTGGTGCCTCAGCCGAGCTCAGTGCAGGGGCTCTGGTGGGGTCCCACCCCTGTCCTTGCTCTTGCCCAGCCTCGCAATCCTCTGGACCACCTCGCGCTCAGGCAAGCTCTTGTGGCCCGGAGGCCACAGCTGTTGTGTTGGGAAGGAAAGCCTCTCTTCCCTTACATGGCCAGACCCTCAGATTCACTCTGATGACCAATGGCTCGGTCCCAAGTCTACCCAATGGAAACGCTGGCCAGGCCAGTGACTAGCTGCAGCCTGGGTCCTCCCTTGTGTCCCACCGTGAGCCTGCACAGATGCCGTGGACTGAGAATGGGGAAGGCTGGGTTCCCACGTGACAATGGGGAGCTGTTGGTGGAAGCAGGGATGTGTGGGGAAAAGTAGACAGCCCCCTGGAGCCCCCTCCCCATGCCCTTCGTGGTTGGGCCTCAGGGCAGCACAAGTTCCTCGCCTTGGCCCTTCCCCTGAACCAGCTGTCCCCTCCCCGTGGCCTGGGTGTGTTTGGTGTTCCGGAAGCCCCAGCAGGGCCCTCTTCCCTGTTGAGTGAAAAGAAAACCACCCCGAGATTTGTTCAGCTCTAACCTCATGCCGGGCACATGCCAGCACCCTTCTGTGCAAGTAAGGATTAGTGTCCTTGGTTTTTTTTTGTTGTTTTTTTTTAAAGATGACCAGTAGGGCCGGCCCGTGGCTCACTCGGGAGAGTGTGGTGCTGATAACACCAAGGCCCCGGGTTCGGATCCCATGTAGGGATGGCTGGTTCGCTCACTGGCTGAGCGTGGTGCTGACAACACCAAGTCAAGGGTTGAGATCCCTTTACCGGTCATCTTTATCAGCACCACCACACTCTCCCGTTTTTTTTTTTTTTTTTTTTTTAAAAGATGACCG
>NW_007729000.1:179312-188969 GCF_000696425.1 Galeopterus variegatus | reverse complement strand
CGGTCATCTTTTAAAAAAAAAAAAAAAAAAAAAACGGGAGAGTGTGGTGGTGCTGATAAAGATGACCGGTAAGGGGATCTTAACCCTTGGCTTGGTGTTGTCAGCACCACGCTCAGCCAGTGAGCCATGGGCCGGCCCTGGTGTCCTTGTTTTATGCAAGGGGAGACTGAGGCTCAGAGGACTCAAAGACTGAGAAATGCAGCTGCAGCTGGTCAGAATGGCCAGTGCACAGCCCACGTGATCACCGGGCTGCCTGAGCTGGGAACGCCAGTTATGGTTCTGCTGAGAGTCTTTCCTTCTTTGTATCGTGCGTGAGGATGTCCTGTTTTTCTGTGCTGATTGTAGGCTGGTGTTTTCACATCCGTGTCTGGCAGAACAAAGCAATGACAGTGTTAGGCCACTTGCACCAGTTTTTGGTTGTGAAAGTTCCACTGGTTCAGAAATCCCAACTGTCTCAACTTAGTGGCACAGATGTTGCTCTGAAACCCTGATGCCACAGTCGGCCTCCAGGCAGGGGGCCTGGTGTTGACTTTTCTCTTGGCTTCCCAACCTTTCCTTGGGCCTCTTACCTGTGCAATGGAGCTGCAGACCTGCACCCACCTCTGGGCCTTCCTTCTGTGCCCGGCCACCCTGGGTGTCAGCTGCCCCACACAAAATGGGGTCGGTGGCCCTCCTCCACAGTGCCCGGCACACCGTGGGTGCTCAGAGTGATGTGATTCCTTCCCTCCTGGGGGTGAAGACTGGGCCTGGTGACCCCCCAGGCCTGCCACCTCATAGGTGCTCCTGGAGTTATCTGGGCAGTCAAGTGGCAGCTGACCGGGTAGGGGGTGGGAGAGGCTGGGAAACAGGGCCAGGCCCATGTGGGGGCCCCTTGGTGCAGATGGCGATGCTGAGGCAGGACTGGCAGGGAAGGCAGGAGGGCGGGGCCAGGATTCAAGGGCGGGGCCAGGTTTCCTGGGCTGGCCATGCCAGGGTTGGGAGCAGCAGGACAGAGCAGGATAAGAGTGGTGGATTTGGATGGTGACCCTGGCTTGGGAAGCAGAGGGACAGCCCTGGGTCATCCTCATTGGTTTCCCACTCCATCCTGGGCTTGCACTGGTTTTAGGGTCAAGGTCACTGTCACCCAGGGCAGGTGGGGAACATTGAGAAAGGAAGGCAGGCGCCTCTTGCTGGCCGTACAGCTGGTTGTGGCAGAGCCAAACGTCTGGCTCCAGAGCCTGCCCTGTGGAGAGGAGCCGTGAGCTGAGCCCACCTCTGTTTGGTGCCTAGGTCTCCCCTCCTGGGCCCCTTACCCAGTCTCTGGCTTGGAAGTAGCTGGTGTATGGGCCGGCCCGGTGGCGCACTGGAGAGTGCGCCGCTTGGGAGCACGGCGGTGCTCCCGCCAAGGGTTCGGATCCCATGTGGAGACCGGTTCCCGCTCACTGGCTGAGCGCGGTGCGGGTGCGACACCGAGGGTTGCGATCCCGTTGCCGGTCCCTGGTACAGGCACGACACCGAGGGTTGTGATCCCATTACCGGTCAGTAAAAAAAAAGACAAAAAGGAAGTAGCTGGTGTGTGTCCTTCCTCCAGGCAGCCCTGCCCCCCTCCACCACCCTCTTTTCTTCAGGGGGAGAATTCCCCACCCCCACTCAATAGTCCCTAAACACTAAGCGGGGTTGTCCTGTGAGCCAGGTTGGCCAGGCTGCTGCTGGGATGGAGACTGTAGGGATCTCTCTGGTGTGGGTGTCCAGGGCAGGGGCCTCCAGCACCCCCATTGTGCAACGTAGGGCACTGGTGTGCTCTTCTGCCCTGCGTGTCACTGAGCTAGGCCACCTGCCTCCTGTGCTCCCCATGAGCATGGCACCCACACCCTGAGGACCCCCACACCTCTGGTCAGCCATCAGCACCTATCTTCCTTCTTCCACAGGGAGAAGCTGGACTCCTTCCTCCCTGCCCACCTCTGTAAGCGGGGCCACAGCTTCTTTGCTGCCCTCCGGGGCCGTGGGACCAAGGCTGGGACGGGTGAGCAGGGCCTGCTGGATGCCTACCGCCAGGTGAAGGAAGCAGTCAGCAGCGACAGTGGGCAGGAGGCCACCCTGGGCACCCACTACCGCGCCTACCTACTCAAGTGCCATGAGCTGCCCTTCTACGGGTGAGCAGCCACAGCCCCAGGGCTCCTCTACCCTCCCCTCGCAGCCAGCAGATTATTCTCCGTCCCTGCTGGTGCAGCTGCCAGAGAGCCCATCTCTGCTCCAGCTGAGCTCTGGCTTTTCCGTGAAGCGGCGCCTTGACATCAGCACCTCGGGCCCCTCCATCCCAAGCTGGACACCTCGGACGGGTCCTCTCCTCCCACCTGCCACGGTTGCTTGGTCCTTGACCTTGCTGTCCTTCGCTTCAGCCAGCTCTCTCACTTGGTCACCATCTAACAATGAGGTTACATACCCACCACGGGCTGGGTACTCACTAGGCAACTTGTTGAGCCAAAGACCCTGAGAGACCTGCCTAGAGAGACAAGAGCATCAGAGGGCGAGGACAGGCCATAGGCGGGCACAGGCAGCACCTGGGAGACAGAGGAGGGCATGACAGTGATCCAAAGTGGGAGGTGACTCAGCCTGTGGTGATAGCAGAAGAGATGAGACATCAGGCTCAATAGATGTCGTGAGGGTGGAGCGGACAGAATTTGCTAGATAGGTGTGAAGGAGAGGAGAGGAGGCAGAGGGGACTCCAAGTTTCTGTCCCAAGCAGCTGGCAGATGGGGTTGTCACCAGCTGGGATGGGGAGAGGTGATGGAGAGGAACAAGGGGAGGTCGGGAGCTTGGTTTGGACATATTGGTTTTGAGGTACTTGTTAGACACCCCAGCGGGGATTCCGCGTGGGCATTTGCTAGAATGCTAGAGCTAGGGAGAGAAGTCTGGGCTGAAGATGATGATTGGTGAGTCCTCAGCACATGGATGGTGTCTGAATCCAGAAGCCCCGAGATGTGGCCAAGGAAGCAAGTGTAGGCCAGGCCAGGAGGGAACCCCGGGTCTTCCGCACCTGGGAGGGGGCAGGGCGCTGCAGCTTTGAGGTCACGGTGGGCTTGTCTCACCTGGGCTGCAGCTGGTGGAGGTGGGAGTGGGCGGAGGAGGGTGGAGTCTGCGAGCCTGACCAGCTCTCTGAAGGAGTTTGGATGTGGAGTGTGCAGCATCGGAGCAGGAGTTGTGGGCGCAGTGGGGTGCAAGAGGTGAAGCGGCAGCACGTGTGCGCTGATGGGGTGGGTGATCTGGTCTAGAGGGGAAGGTTGATGGGGTGCTCTGGCATGGCCTGGGGAGGGGTGGGAGGGGGGTCAGCAGAGAGAAAAGGTGGCGGCTCTCCAGGGCCACTGCACACTTCCCATTTCCAGCCCTGAAGCCGCTCCCCAGGGCAGCCTCGCCGCCTCGTGCTTCCGGCAGGTCCTGCTGCTACAGGGTCTTTGCCCTGGACACTACGCAGCAGGGGTCTCATGGCCACCTCCTGCAGCCTCAACCCCAACCCCCAGCCCTGGAGGTTCCTTCCCCCTGAACGTAACTTGCACTGCCCCGTGCCTGGGTTCTCGCTCATCCCTCTGCCTGCGGTGCCCGCCCTTCTCTGTGCTGTCCAGGTCCTTCTCCCTCCTATTCAGCCTCCCATCCTGCGCAACCAGCCCAGATGCCACCGTCCCTCAGTTTCCCCCTCCGTGGGGCGGTTTCTTTTTAACCTTCAGTCACCCGAACAGCCTAAGCTTCTCAGGGCCAGGACAGGACCCAGGGCAGGCCCTCAAGCATTCTCGGGGCTGAAGAGCAGAGACTGACACCTGTCCCCTCCCCAGGTGTGCCTTCTTCCACGGCGAGGTCGACAAGCCCACCCAGGGCTTTTTGCACCGGGGCGGGCGCAAGCCAGTGGTCGTGGCCATCAGTCTGGAGGGCGTGCATGTCATTGACAGCAGGGAGAAGGTACCGCCTCTGGCTCCTCCAGGGTGGGACCGGGGAGGTCCTCTGTGGAGAGGAGGGGAGTAGGCGTCCTTGCCCAGGCCTTCCTGGTTCCCGTGGGCCTGTGGGTGGCCTGGGGGCAGGGTGGGAGGACTGTCTGGTTGGGACTCTGCCTCCCTTGATGTCCTCAGGGTTCCTTCTCATCCTGAGGGCTTCCCTAGGTCTGCTTTGGGTCAGCTTTTACACCCAGCGTGCTAGGCGGGGGTGGCTGGAGCAGGGGGAGGCTGCAGCTGAGATTTCCGCCTCCGTGTGGGGGGAGTCTGGCAGCGCCTGGCTGATGGCTGGAGAACAGCTCATGGTTTTCCAGAAAGACCCCACGACTGGGAGCGCTCCTGGGCTGACTGAGTCCTGCTGCTCCTGCATTGGGCAGTTGGCTATCTCAGCTGCTTGTCTGGAAGGCAGTGTTGGCAGTGGGGCCGCTTCTCTGTGTCTGGGCAGGAGGCCTCTCCTTTTTTTCCCCCCAATTTGTTAGTTTATCCCTTGGATTCAGCAAAAAAGAGCTCTCTCCTAATAGCAGAAGAGCTTGGCTGAATCCAGCCCCTCCTGGGCAACAGTGCCCAGGCACTCTGGGCCCAGTTTGGCCTCCTGCTGAGATGCTACCCAGCTTCTGTCATGGCACAGGTCCCCCCACATTCCTCCCCACGTGACTCTCCAGTGGTCAGGTGTTGTGGGATGAGGGTTTCAGCCTCTCTGAAACACAGCCCTGGGAAAGTCTGATGAAAGCTGGGGCTCCTCTCCGTAGAGAAACACACGAACAAATTTATACTTATTCTCAGAGAGGCAAACACCCTGGCCAAGTGTCCCCTGCTGGTGGCGCCAAGTGGGAGGGGGTGAGGAGCAGGCCTCTGCCCAAGGGGCCAAGCCATGCTCTGCATCTCCTGCTGGCCAGCATGTCCTGCTGGGCCTGCGCTTCCAGGAGCTGTCGTGGGACCACACCTCCCCTGAGGAGGAGGAGCCCGTCCTGTGGCTGGAGTTTGATGGGGACAGCGAGGGCACACCCATCAACAGGCTGCTCAAGATCTACTCCAAGCAGGTAGTGGTGGCATCGCCTGCTCCAGGGGCAGGGGGAGCTGGGCCCTGGTGACCAGGGGCCCCTGACTATTGGAGGCCGCAGGCTGGCTGGGAAGGGGTGCTGAGGGCCTGGGGGTGGGGTGCCTGAACTGCTGGCCTGGAGCAGCCCTGGCGAGTTCGGGAGGCCTGTCTGCAGATTCCGCACCAGGTGGTGGCAGCTGCTGCAGCTGGAGCAGCTGTTCGTCGTGGGCTTGCCCAGTGCTGCACACCCAGCCTGTGCCTGTCCTCCTGTCCTCAGGACCCCATGAAGTCGGTGCTGTCCTCATCCTGCTCTCAGAGCTGGAGCAGGTGTGGATGGGCGCAGGCCCTGGGGTGCTTCTGACTTATCCATTCGCTCAGCACCACGTCTTCCACCCTGACCTCCATTCCCCTGCCCCTTCCTCTCCTGCTGTAGTCACATCAGAGCCCTCCCTGAGACAATGGCCCTTTCAGTGACCTTTCCTTGCTTTTCTCTGGGCACGTGGACTCACTCCAGCAACTTTCATCTCCAGAAACACACATCCTGTCCTGCTGGCGTAGCTGGTTCTTAGACCCTCCGTCCCCACACTTCTGCTCCTTTTTGGTGCCCCTCCCCACCCCTGACCCCTCTGCAGCCACCTCACCCTGCACTCTGCTCCCACACTGCTCCAAGCTCCAGCGTCTTCTGCTTTGCCACACCAGTGGACAGATCTCTGTCCTCTCTCCCCATCTCAGCCTGGCCAAGCTTTCCTGGGGACTCCCCTCACTCTCCATGGGCTTCTCTCCCCATCTCCCTTTCTGGCCCTCCTCTTCCTGGCCTCTCCTCCTCTCCCTCCTGTACTAGTGTCTACAAGCTCTTCCTTCTCATGGCTTGGAATTGCCAGATGTCCCCATCTTTGTGCTCATGAGTTCATAATTTTTATGTCACTTGTCTAGACCTCTTTTTTTGGTTTGTTTGGATGGTTGTTTTTTTAGTTTTTTGGGTTTTTGGGGCAGCTGACCAGTATATAGACCTCTTGTTTTTTAAGTAAATGTTTTATTGAATTGTAATATACATAATAATTGTGCACGAAAGTGCACAAATCCTCAGCGTATATAACACAACAGATTTACCTAAAGTAAACAAACCTGTGTAACACCCTCCAGATCAAGAAACAGAACACTCCCAGGAGCCCCTGGAGCCCCCTCACAGTCATGCTCCCCACCAAGGGACCCACCACCCTGATGTCTGTCACCCTAGTCATTCTGCCCGGTTTTAAACCTCACGTAAATGGATTTTTCCAGTATGTGCTTTCCGTCTGGTTTCTTTTGCTCAGCATGGTGTTGGTGAGATTCATCCCGCTGCAAGTGGCCACGGCTAGTTCATTCACGTTGCTGTGTGGTATTCCAGTAGATGACTTTGCCACTGTTTATTGCTCCATTCTGGTGCTGATGGACAGTTGGCTGTCTGGGTTGGAACTGTTGCAAATGCTGCTGCTGGGATCGCTGTTGTGCATGTCTTCTGTGCACACAGATGGGTATACACCGAGCCGTGGGCTTGCTGGATCCCCACGTAGGCTTAGGCTCAGCGGTGGCGAGTCACTGCCGATTTCCCCAGGCAGCTGTTCCAGCTTGCACTCAGCCCGCAGTGTGACAGCGCTTGCTGCTCTGTCTCCTCTCCAGCGCTTGCTGTTGTCAGTCTGTTTCGTTTTACCCGTTCTCTAGGGTGAGCAGTGGTATATCTTTATGCTTTTTTCCCTTTATTTTTTATTTTTATTTTTTTTGTCTTTTTCGTGACCGGTAAGGGGATTGCAACCCTTGGTGTGGTGTCGCCCGCACCGCGCTCAGCCAGTGAGCGCACCGGCCAGTCCTATATAGGATCCAAACTCGCAGTGGGAGCGTCACTGCGCTCCCAGCGCCGCACTCTCCCGAGTGCGCCACGGGCCGGTTCATTCCCTTTATTTTTAAATCTACTTCATCAAGGTGTAATTTATAATAAAATGCACCCATTTAAGGGTGAGTTTTGACAAATTTATACACCCCATGACCACCACCATGGTCAAGCCATGCATCGGTTACTAGCTGTCCACATATTCACTTGTTTTTATTGACGTTATTTCCATCCCCCTAAAAGTCTCCTTATAATTTTCTTTTTTTTTTTCTTCTGGCTGGCCTGTGCAGGGGTCCAAACCCTCGGCCATGGTGTTATAGCACCACGTTCTAAACCAACTGAGCTAACCGGCCCACAGGCGTTATGTTTAGTTTGCATTCTCCTCCTGACGAACGAGTCGAGCACTTTTTTATGTGTTTATTTGCCATTTGGAGATCCTCTTTGATGAAGTACATGTTCAAGTCTTTTGCCAGTTTTTCTTTTGTATTGTCTTTTTTAAAAAATTGTTTTGTACATTTCTGATTTCAGACTCGTACATTCACCTGCTATTTGACATCTCCGCTTAACCATCCTAGAATTTTGGTTTTCCCAAATGTCATATAAATACATTTATCATGCGACTCCTACTATTTTACCCAGGAGGAGTGAAGGCGTGTGCTCCTACAAACCCTCGCATGCACATAGCTGCTTCATTTGTAGGAACCGAAAGGTTGGAAACAGCACAAAGGTCCACCATCTGGTGAACAGATAAATTAACTGTGGTCAACCCTATAGGGTTGTATAGTACATACAAGGATACTTCAAAAAGTTCATGAAAAGATTTGTATTATCTTTTAATTCTATTTTTCCATGAGCTTTTTGAAATATCTTAGAATAGTGTATGCTGCCTTTTGAGGCTGGCTTCTTCCACTATTAGCAGCTTCTGAGATTCATCTGAGTTGCTGGGGTCATCCGCCCGTTCCTTTTCGTCGTGGATGGTATTCTGCTGTGTGGACGTGCTGCAGTTTATATGCTCACCCATTGAAGTATATTTGGGTTATTTCCAGTTTTTAGCTTTTATGAACAAAGCTGTTCTAAACATTTGTGTGCAGGTTTTAATGTAGACGTATGTCTTCACTTGTATAAAAACCTAGGGGTGAAATTCATGGATTGTATGATGAACACATGATTAACTTTGTTAGAAACTGCCAAGCTGTTTTGCAGAGTGGCGGTACTGTCCTGCATTCCCACCAGCACAAGTCTCAGTTGCTCCACGTTCCTGTCAGCACTTGGCATTGTCAGTTTTTGTTTGTTTGCCATTCTAATAATGTATGGTAGGGATATGTCATTGTGGTTTTATTTGCATTTTCCTAATGACTGTTGGTGTTGATCATCTTTTCATGTGTTCATTAATTCTGTCTATGTGTCTTCTCTAGTGTCATGTCTGTTCACATCGTTTATCTATTTTTTTTAATCAGGTTATTTGTTTTCTTCATGAGTTGTGAGAGTTCATTATGTATCCTGCATAGCAGTCCTTTATCAGATGTTTTGCAATTATTTTCTTTCAGTCTGTGACTTGACTTTTTATTTTCTTAACAATGTCTTTTAGAGAGATATTTTTAATTTCAATGAAATCCATTTTATCAATTTTTTTTCTTTTATTGTTTGTGCTTTTTGTTTCCTAAGTAATTGTTCCCTAACTGGAGATCACAGAGATTTTCTCCTATGTTTTCTTCTAAAAGTTGTGTAAGTTTGGGCTGGTCCATGGCTCACTTGGGAGAGTGTGATGCTGATAACACCAGGGCCGTGGGTTGGGATCCCTATATAGGGATGGCCAGTTAGCTCACTTGGGAGAGCATGGTGCTGACAACACCAAGTCAAGGGTTAAGATCCTCTTACTGGTCATCTTTTTAAAAAAATAATAAATAAATAAAAGTTGTAGAAGTTTAAATTTATATCCATCTCAGGTTAGTCTTTTCGTTTGGCTTTTGACAGCTAGTATAAGGATCCAAACCCTTGGCCTTCGTGTTATGACACTGCACTCTAACCAACTGAGCTAACCATAGGTCTGACCCCAAGTTAGTTTTTCATGTAAGGTGTGATATATAGGTCAAGATTTTTTTCCGTGCTTACCGATGTCCAGTTTTTCTCATGTAATCTGTTAAAGAGACTATCCCTTCTCCATTGAATTGCATCTTTGTTGAAAATCAACTGGCCACATATGTGTGGATCTAGTTCTGTATTCTCTGTTCAAAGCCATTGATCTGTGTATTGTCTTTCACTAATAACCACGCTATATTGATTACTGAAGCTTTATAGAAATCTTGAAATCAGATAGTATGATTTCCAGATCTTTGTTCTTCCTTTTCAAAATTGTCTTGGCTATCCTAGTTCCTTTGCATTTCCATATTAATTTTGGAATCAGCTTGTTGATCTCTATCCCTCCCCCCACAAAAAAAAGCCACCTAGGATTTTGATTAAGATTGCATTGATTACTTTGGAGAGAATTGACATCTTAAGTCTTCAATCCACTTATTTTTATATATCCACTTATTTGTTGATTATTTTCATTAACATTTTACAGTTTTCGGGCCGGCCCATGGCTCACTTGGGAGAATGTGGTGCTGATAACACCGAGGCCCCGGGTTCGGATCCCTACATAGGGATGGCCGGTTAGCTCACTGGCTGAGCGTGGTGCTGACAACACCAAGTCAAGGGTTAAGATCCCCTTACCAGTCATCTTTAAAAAAAAAAAAAAAACATGGGCCGGCCCGGGGCTCACTTGAGAGAGAGTGGTCCTGATAACACCAAGG
>NW_007729000.1:177772-179302 GCF_000696425.1 Galeopterus variegatus | reverse complement strand
GACTGAGCGTGGTGCTGACAACACCAAGTCAAGGGTTAAGATCCCCTTACCAGTCATCTTTAAAAAAAAAAAAAAAACATGGGCCGGCCCCCGGCTCACTCGGGGGGGGGCGGGGCTGGTAACACCAAGGCCACGGGTTCGGATCCCATATACGGATGGCCGGTTCGCTCACTGACTGAGCGTGGTGCTGACAACACCAAGTCAAGGGTTAAGATCCCCTTACCAGTCATCTTTAAAAAAAAAAAAAAAACATGGGCCGGCCCGTGGCTCACTCGGGAGAGTGCGGTGCTGATAACACCAAGGCCACGGGTTCGGATCCCATATACGGATGGCCGGTTCGCTCACTGGCTGAGCGTGGTGCTGACAACACCAAGTCAAGGGTTAAGATCCCCTTACCGGTCATCTTTTAAAAAAAAAAAAAAAACATTTTACAGTTTTCAGCATACAAATCTTGTACATCTTTTATTTTATTTAATTGGTGCTACTGTAAATGGCACTGTTTTTAATTTCAATTTCCAGTTGTTCATTGTGTTATATAGAAATGCAGTTGATTTTGTTATCCATATATCCTGCAGCCTTGTTGAACTCACTCACTAGCTCTAGTCACTTCTCTGCAGACTCTGGGATTTTCTGTATAGACGTTATGTTGTCTGAGAGCAGGGACACTGTTCCTCACTCTCCAGGCCATGTGTCTTGCTTGTCTCACCCGAGAGCACTCACGCGACCTCTAGGACAGTGTTGAATAGACAGGAGTGAGCAGACATCCTCACTCGCCCCTGACCTGCAGGGAAGGCCTTGTCTCGCACTGGATAAGCATGATGTTAGCTGTGGGCACTTCCTAAATACCCTCCGTCAGGTTGAGGAAATCCCTTCTAGTCCTGGCTTGCTGAGTTTGATCTCAAGTGGACGTGGCTGCGTTTTAAGGGCAGGTGCTCTGAACCTCAGAAGCACCGTGCAGTTTTGTTCCAGGGAACTTGAAGCCTTCCCTGTTATGTTGGCAGTGCAGGACCCTCTGTGCCCACCGACTGCCACCTGCTCACCAGCCCACTGTCCAGTCTTAGCATGGTGGCATCCCCTCAGTGAGAAAAGGAGGAGGGTGTGTGTAGGCTGGGTCACGGGGGCAGGGAGTGTGGCAGATGGGGCTCTTCCTTCTGGGCTGAGCAGGGTTGCCTGCCCTCCTCTTCCTCCCCAGAGTTGGGGGTGTAGCTGCTGAGGCCTCCTGGGGAGCACAGGGCAGGCATTCTGTGGCCCTTGCCTGCTGCTGTACCCAGCGCCCACAGCAGCACCTGGCACGTCTAGGCCCTTGGTAAATATTTGTTTCCTGACACCCTCTGACAGCTTTCTGTCTGGGACTCCCTGAGACCCCTAAGATCCCTGTCATCTGGTGCCCATTTTCCCCCCTCACATCTGGCCTTTTATTCTTCACCTTTTGTGTGCACGTGTGTTATGTTTAAAGTCTGTTGAGAAGGCATCACTTTTGAAGAATGTGTTCAGAGGGAGCTGCCACCCCCCCCCCCCCCCCCCCCCCCC
>NW_007729000.1:160968-177350 GCF_000696425.1 Galeopterus variegatus | reverse complement strand
GGGCCCCCCCCCCCCCCCCAGCCCTCAGTGACATCCCCACCCGCTTCCTTGTGGCCTGCTGTGGTTCTCCATCCAGCACATGGAGATGTCTTCAGCCCAGAAACACCCCTGGCTGCTCCCTCCCGCGTCCTCTGCAGCAGCTGGCCTGCCTTCCCCCACCTGCTCCAGCCCATGCAGCCAGCCTTCCCGGGCTGGGCCCTCTGTCAAGAGTGTTCTGTCTTTCCCACCACACCTCCCAGGACTAGGAACCCCTGCTCTTCCACCAGGACTCGCCTCTGACGTCACCCCATGTGGGATGCCTCCCCCGCCTCCTGGTCCACAGACCCTGCCTCATCCGCTGTCCTTTCTCATGAACGGTGCTCATCCCACATCTGCCTCCCCACAACGGGCAGGGGCCAGCAGTGGGCCTGGACAGCAAGGGGCCGCCGCCCTGCAGACCTCACACTGCCTCTCTTCCCCAGGCCGAGCTGATGAGCAGCCTCATTGAGTACTGCATAGAGCTGAGCCAGGCCGCCGAGCCTGCGGCCCCCCAGGAGAGTGGCTCGGGGCACCCTGCAGCCCCTGGCTCCTTGCCACCGCCCACCCAGCGCCCGAAGCTGCGGAGGCAGGGCAGCGTGGTGTGCAGCCGCATCCAGCATCTCTCCACCATCGACTACGTGGAGGACGGTGAGCCACACCCTGTCGTGCACAGGCCCACACACATGCACACACACACGCGTGCACACGAGCTCTGGGGATGGGGCGCTGTAGAGCAATTGCAGATACATGGGGTTGTCCTTCCCCTGGTCGGCCTGGCCAGGAGCTCTCCTCTGTCCCTTCTCACTGCTGCCTCCACAGATGTGTTCACCATGGTAGCATCCAGAATATGAAAAACTGGAAACTCCCCACTGCCTCTTGTTAAAGGTGTGGGTAGATAAATGATGGGTCCACACCCTGGGGAATTCAGTGCAGCTGGTAGAATGCAGTACCCTAAATGCAGTGTGGTATCTTGGATTGGATCCTGGAACAGAGGACATTTGTGGGAAACCTGATGAAATCCAAAAGTCTGTAATACATAATCCAGTTGATAAGATTGTACCAGTGTTCGTTTTTTAGCTTTGACGTGGTTACAAAGATGCTAACGTTAGGAGAAGCTAGATGAGGATGCGCAGGAACTATCTGTACTATCCACAGCTTCTCTGTAAATCTAGAATCATTCCAAAATAAAAAGGGCTTTTTTCCTTTTTTTTTTTTTTTGTCTTTTTTCGTGACCGGCAACGGATCGCAACCCTCAGTGTCGCACCCGTACCGGACCGGGACCGGAAACGGGATCGCAACCCTCGGTGTTGCGCCCGCACCTCGCTCAGCCAGTGAGCGGCCGGTCTGTATGTGGGATCCGAACCCTCGGCGGGAGCGCCGCCACGCTTCCCAAGCGGCGCACTATCCAGTGCGCCACCGGGCCGGCCCCAAAAAGGGCTTTTTAATGCTTAAGAGATCCACACTTAAATGGCAAGATTTTTACAAAATAATACTAAGTAGAAAACAATCACATAATGAAAAAAAATTAGGTAAGAGAGACCCCAACTGTGGCAATCAAATTACTGTGACTTCTTTTTTCTTTGTAGCACTTAAATTTTTTACAAGGGCTGTCCAGGTAGCTCAGTTGGTTAGAGCATGACCTTATAACACCAAGGTCGTGGATTCAGATTCCTGCACCAACCAGTCACCAAATAAATAAATAAATAAATCTTTTTTTCTTTCTTTTTTTTTTTTTCCCCCAATGACTATCTTTTTTTTTTTTTTTTCCTTTTTTTTGTCTTTTTTCCATGTCCGGCAACAGATCGCAACCCTCAGTGTTGCCCCCGCACCGGACCGGGACCGGCAACGGGATCGCAACCCTCGGTGTTGCTCCCGCGCCTCGCTCAGCCAGTGAGCGGGAACCGGTCTGTATGTGGGATCCGAACCCTCGGCAGGAGCGCCACCACACTCCCAAGCGGTGCACTATAGCAGTGCGCCACCGGGCTGGCCCCGACAGTTATGACTATCTTTTTTTAGTGGCTGACTGTATGAGGATCTGAACCTAAGACCTTGGTGTTATAAGGCTGTGCTCTAACCAGTGAGATAACTGGCCAGCCCCTATTATTTTTTAAATATTTTTTTATTTTGGCAGCTGGCTGGTACAGGGATCCAAACCCTTTACCTTGGTGTTATTAGCACTATGTTCTAACCAAGTGAGCTAACCAACCAGACAGCCCAATTTTTATAATCAGAAAAAGCAAACTTTTCCTTTATTTCTTTACCACTGTTGTAGTTATTTCCAGTTTTTAGATATTATAAACAGCATACCTATAGCTAAATCCTTACTTGGAATCTGAACTGTTTCTTCAGGATAAATTCCTAGAAATGGACTTGCTGGGTCAAAGGGTATGCACATTTTAAGGCTTCTCTGACACCTGCCATCTTGCAAAGAGCTTGTGCCCACATATACCCCTCCCAGCAGAGAAGGCGGCATCTCCCTTTTGCACCCTCCTCACCCACAGTGAATGGGTCCGACCGTTCTGACAGAGAACTTAGTTGGAATATTTTCAGGTGTTTGATCATATTTATATTTCCTTCCATGAATTATTGTTAATTTCTTTTGTGCATTTTTCTTTTGTTGATTTTGTTGTTGTTGTTTTATTTTTGTTTTTCTTTTTCTTTTTGGTGGCTGGCCAATGCAGGATCCGAACGCTTGACCTTTGGTGTTATAACATGGTGTTCTGACAGAGCAACTGGCCAGCCCTAGTTGCTTGATTTTTTTTTTATATTCACATCTTACATTAATATGGTACATTTGTTAATTAATGATCTGATCTGATACACTACCATTAACTAAAGTTTATACTTTATTCAGATTTCTTTAGTGTTTATCTAATGTCCTTCTGTCTCAGGATCCCATCCAGGACGCCATGCTGCATTTAGTTGTCACATCTCTTTAGGCTTTTGTTGGCTGTAATAGTTTTGCAGACTTTCCGTGTTTTCGATGACCTTGACAGTTTTAAAGAGTCCTGGCCGGGTATCTTGGAGGACGGCCCTCTACTGGAATTTGTCTGATATTTCTCTCATGATTAGACAGGGGTTTTGAGTTTTTGGGGAGAAGACCACAGACGTGAAGTGCCATTTTATCACATCATAGCAAAGGTGCATATCAATATGAGTTGTGACTATAGATGCTGACCTTGATCATCTGGCTTATTTTTGGGTTTTTTCCTTTTTTTTTTTGGATGGCCGGTTGGAACCGTTGACCTTGGTGTTGTAACAAATGGCTTGGTATTTTTAGCATGTAAGAATTCTTTTTATGCTACCAAGGCACACCTTTAGTCAATTGTATGTGTTGCAGGTATTTTGTTTCTTTGGTCTGTTCTTGACCAAGCTTTAGCAGAAGCTCCTCAGACATCACAGCTGGCCCAGTACCAGATGCAAACCCACTGCCTCTGATTTGTGGGGGCTTGGTCTGAACAGACTCCGGAAGGAGCCATCCCATTGCAGCTAGAACCCGGCTTCCTGGGGCCTGGGCTGCCTCACCTGGGGAGAGCCCCTCCTCAGCATGTCCCTCTTGTTCCCCCACAGGCAAGGGCATCAAGCGGGTGAAACCCAAGCGCACCACATCCTTCTTCAGCCGGCAGCTCTCCATGGGCCAGGGGACCTACACTGTGGTACAGCCCACCGACAGCCTAGAGCAGGGCTGAGGGTGGCAGCACCGGGCGGAGGGTGATACGTGGGGCCCCTGGGACTGGCCCAGCACTGTCCTCCTTGAGGGGCAGTGGCCAGGCTGTGCTAGTCTCAAGGGTTATGCACAGAGGGGAGGAGGGCTGCCTCGGCTGCTCAGGGTCTGCAGGTATTTCAGACCACGGAGAAGTGACTTCTGTACCTGGGATGATGCCTGGGCTGTGCAGAGCTGGCCAGGGCTTCCACAGCAGCCCTATTGCAGCCTGCGCTCTCTTCCCCTGGACTCTGGGCCCAGCTGCTGTCTCAGGACCAGCTGATCAGGTCCCGGCTGGCCCCTCCCACCCAGAGACTTGCCTTTGTGCCCATCTCAAGATAGATGGTGTCCCCTGCTCTGAAGTGCCTCCGATGGCAGGTGGCTTGGGACCTGCAGGTCCACTGTGTTCCTCTGGACGTTGGTGACCACATCCCCGCATTCCTTCTGCTGGCATTCCACCCCCCCACTGCCAGGCTGGGCCATTGCTCTCAGGAGGGTGGGAGGGGACCTCCTGGATTGAACCGTGGCAGAGACAGAAGGTGAGGGCTCCCCACCCCATAGTTCCCTGGCTGAACTGGGACTGGAGGGAGCCGGGCAGGGCCTAACTCCGGGGACCCTCACGTCTCCCTTGCAGGCATGAGACACTCTGACCAGAAGGAAGGTGCCTTTTTGTTAGCCTTTGTTGACATCACTGTGTTGGGAGGTGGCTGTCCTGCAGACCAGCAGGCCCACCAGACCCACACACTCCACACTCTGAAAAGCTCCCGAAAGCCCCTGTGAGCACCCAAGCAACTCTCCTCAGTGGACCGCCCAGGCCTGCCCTTTCCTCCCAGTGTTCTGGGTCCTCAGGTTTTAGTTTCTGTATTTTTTCATCTGCTTTGGATCCACGAAGCCCGTGAACTGTGGGGAAACTCCATGAAATGCCCTCATTAACCTCAGAGCTGCTGAGAAGGGCTACAGGTTTCCCTGGGGGCCAGCCCGTGCTCGGGGAAATGCCCGGTGACACAAGACGGTCTCTTCTCTCTCAGGGACGTTGGAAAGGAGGTTTTGATGGGGGTGATTGCTTTGGCTTTTCTCCAGCTTTGCCCTCCTGGCAACGGAGGTTCTATGTGTTTTCCCAGATGAGCTGGGGCCCCCCGGAGAGGAGAGTTTTCCCAGCCCCTGGGCCCCTCTGCGGAGGGTCCATGGCTCCCGGGTGCTTCCCGGCGCTCCCGCAGAAGAGGCAGCCCGGCTCAGCACAGGGCTCGCTCTGTTTCCCTTCCCAGGGGAAAACCGGGGGAGAGGAAACGGGAACCTCTTGTACTCCGAATGTGAGAGCCCATTCATCCCTCCTCCCTTTGGCAACTTCTGAACACTCCAGATGTTTTGAGGTGGGCTTGCCTTCCAGCAACAAGGACTTTGTCATTTGTCATAATAAATAGGTGCAAAGAATAGGTGAGAGATGTCCCAGCCATAGGACAATATCAGCTGCCACATCTTGTCCCCACTCCTGGAGTCACTTAACCTCTCCGAGCTGCCCAGCTGGTTCTGGTGGCTCCAGCCCTCTGGTTATCTCTGTCCCACTGACTGTTTTGATTCCTGGTGAATTCTTATCTGCTGGGGCGTGTGGGTGTGGTTGGGTGTGTGTTTATATGTACACAAATGACGTGTTTCTGCTCTTAAGTCTCTTTCTCTGTTTTCTAAGCATCCATTGTGCCTTAACCTTTTCTTCCTGCCCTTTGGGACAGAGCAGCGTTTTATCAAATGCCCTTTGAATGTTCTTTTGTATCATGTGACTTACTAATAATAAAATCCGTTTCTAGCAGACTGTTGGGTGGCTTATGATATGAAATAAGGAGGGTGTCTTCATTACAGCCTAGGAGTTGACTACAGGCTATGCATTTGGTTTTTATTCAGTATGTGTGCAGGAGTGCAGCTCTCGGGCTGGCCAAGCTGAATGCTGATGGAGAAGTGGTTTCCTCATCTGAGTGGCTTGGCAGGGACTCCCAGCCGAGTTAGCCGGTCCAGGAGGGGCTCTAGGGGTCCTGTGGGAATCAAGGGGGTCGCTCTGCAGATTCTTGTGCCCTCCCTAAGGGCACCTTGTGTCCCGGCCTGGCCAGGAGGCAGTATGTTCTCACAGTACGGAGGGAAGAGACAGCACCAGGCCCGCTGTGGGCTTCACAGGAAGCCGCAGCAGCAGTGATGGCACAGCTTTGTCCCTGTAGCATGAGCACCATTTGGGGTTTGGGGTTCACACTATGAATGTTTCTGTGATGGGAGGAGCCAGCCATGTGTCCCCTTGGGAGTGTGGTCCCGGGACTAGGGCTTGTCTTGGGCGTCCGTGACAGGGAGCGGTACCTTGTCCTCTGCCTGGCCAGGGCGGCGTGATGCAGTGACCACATCACTTACATGAGATACTGACTCAGGAGTAATAATAGTAACCTGCCTCATGGGGTGGTCAGGTATAGACCAGGGGGTCTGGCGTAGACCAGGTGCTGGGTAGGCCTTAGCTTCTTTCGTCATCTCAAAGCACTGTGCCTGGCAGCTGGGAGGATAACTGGGGCCACATGAGCAGCCGGGGCCTGCAATGGCACAGGCCCCTCACACATGGGTAAGGGAGCGCCACAGCCTGGGCCTGGTGGGCCTGGAGCCACCCTGTCAGTTTCCCATCACTGCTGTAACAAATGACCACACCTTAGTGGCTTAGACCAGCACACACTCATTGTGTCACGTCTGTAGGTCGGAAGTCTGATGAGGGTCTCAATGGTGAGCACAAGGTGTGGGTAGAGCTGCCCTCCTTTCTGAGGCTCTAGGGGTGAATCCGTTTCTTTTTTCAGCTTCTAGAAGCTGCCACATCCCTTGGCTCCTGGCTCCTTCCTTCTCTTGGGAGCTAGTAAGGTGAGTGGAGTCCTCCCATCACTCACTCGGACCTCCTTCCGTCCTCACGTCTTTCTCTGACTCTTCTGTACCCTCTTCCACAAGAACCCTGTGACCACTACACTGGTCCAGTTTGGGTAGTCCAGGATCATCTTTAGGGGAGCCGATGAGCAACTTCGATTGCCCTTTGCCATAACCTGGCATATTCAGGCTCCGCGATTGAGGCAGAGACATCTCGGGGCATTATTCTGCCTCCCGACCACCCTTCTGTCTCTGCCCTCCCCTGCTTGGTGCTCCAGACCCACCACACCAGCCTCTTCGCTGCTCTGTGTCCCTCAGGCCTTGTCATGCTCCCTGCACTGGGCTGGGCACCCGGCCCTGAGGCCAGTGAGCAGGAAGGGCTGCCTGTCCCCGTGAAGTCTCAGGCTCCACGGCTGACTCGGGGACCCCCTCACAGGGCCATGGAGGAGCCACTGCTCCAGGCCAGCCCTTCTGCAGCCCACTTTACCAGGGGAGCCACCCGCCCAAGACTGCCATCCAGTCTCCACCTCTTGGTCTCCAGTTGTTTCATGGCCTAAGTTCAGAATGTGTCCCCAGCACACACATGCTCACCATTTCAGTCGTCAGCAAGAAGGACCTTGATGTTCAACAAGTCGTCCCCATGGAAGGACCTTGGTGCTCTATCTGCATCTACCCCACAGGGGCATAAGGCGAGGGCACTGGGCCCCCGCCCTGGTTCTCCTGCATCCAGTTTGTCCTTCACTGCTCAGCTCAGGTAGTGACCAGTCAGCCAGCCCCTAGTAGCAACCACATGTGGCCTGCTGGGGGACCCAGCAAATGAGCTGGGAGAGGCTGGGTGCTCGGGTGAGGCCTCAGGACAACGAGGGTATGGAGCCCATGATCCCAATTCCAGGCCCCCTTGAGATGGCCAAAGAGGGGACTGGAGGAGGGAGACCCACTGGGAACCAGATCTCGGTGGGGAGCCAGCTTTGGTGCCCTCTTCCTGGTCCCCTGAGACTTGGCTTCCTGGTCCCTGAGGCACTCTCCTCTTGCAGGCTGTGTACTGGCATGTCATGGGGTGTTTTCTCCTGCCTCCCCACCACCAAGGTACCTGTCACCAGGGCCCTGGTTTAGTCACCCTTGTGAGGCGGCACCAGTCCAAATCCAGGCTCTGAGCAGGTTGTCAGCAACATAAGCTCCACCCCTCCTGCCCCCTGGGACACCTGCCTGCCCAGACGCTGGCCCACCTGGAATGAATGAAGCCCAAGCTTCATGGTCCGCCCCTTCCAAAGCCCTGGGAGGGTCTAATAATGTGTTAAATGGTTTTATAAAATTGGCAAAGTAAGATTTTTAAAATAATTTTCTTAAACAAGGCCCCTAAAATGATGTTTCTCAAGTCCTGGATTGGCCTCTGCCCACCAGACATAGTGGCTCCACTTGTTTGTAGAACACACCCTGCAATTTCCTGCCTCAGGACCTTTGCTCAATCAGGTTCCTCTCCCTTTGGAAAGTCTCGGCATCCTTCAGCCCCCTCCCTGCCTTGGCCTCCTCACACTTCCCCATCCCACATTCCCTCTCCCTCCCATGTCCTCCCGGACAGATCATTCTCACCCTGCAGGGCCAAGACCTGATTCCTTATACAACCTTCTCCCTCCCCTTGCTCTGTGGCCGTGGGCAAGTTACATCATCTTTCTGGGCCTCCATTTCCACATCTCTAAAATGGGGATGGTAAAGGTCTGTACTTCTTCAGGTTATGGGGGGACGTGAGGTGATGCCTTGGAGCCTGGCTGGCAGTGAGAGCTCAAGAGTGGCAAGTTCTTGCACCCCCAAGGATGCAGTTGTTTTGTGCACATCTGCACATGGGAGGCAGGCACCTGGACTTGCAGAGGCAGGGAGGTGGTCGTGCCACTGTGGGGCCAGAAGTCAGCTCTGTGAGCCCTGGTTTCATCTGTGTAGTGGTGGCAATTACCCCTGCTCCAGGGGGTTGTGGGTGACATTGGGTGACAGAAGTGAAGGCACCTGCAGCCTGTGATGGCTGCATCCATATGTGATTACATCAGACTCGTTCACTCTCTTGTTCTTAAGACCCATTGTGATCCAGAGGTCATTTTCTTCCTACCTGCCTTGGTGTCCTAGGGCTGCCATAAACAAAGTACCACAAACTGGGTGGCTTAAAACAACAGAAATCATTTTTCATGAGATGCCTTGTACAATTATCTTTTTAAAGGTACTTGGCTAATAATGAAATAAAACAGTTTTTGCACCTCTTTTTTTTTTTTTTTTACTGACCTGTACGGGATCACAACCCTCAGTGTTGCACCCGCGCCACGCTCAGCCAGTGAGCGGGAACCGGTCACCACATGGGATCCGAACCCTCCCGCCGCACTCCCAAGCGGCGCACTCTCCAGTGCGCCACCAGGCCGGCCCTTGCACCTCTTTTTTAAAAATAAGCAAATCAATTGTCTTGCAGTTCTGGAGTTTTTTATTTTTATTTTTATTGTAACAAAGTTGATTATACATATTTGTGGGGTACAGGGTTGAACATCAACACCCACACGCAATATGTGATGCTCATATCAGAATTATTATATTCAATAGTATACACTTGGCCCTTTACCCATTCCTTGCCCACACAGTACTGGAGTTTAGAAGTCCAAAATTAAGGTGTGGGCAGGGCCCCATGTTCCCTCTGAAACCCGCAGGGGAATCCTTCCTTGCCTGCCACTAGCTTCTGGTGCCTTGCTGGCCATCTCTGGTGTTCCTTGGCTTACAGCTGCATAAACGCAACCTCCGCCTGCACCTTCATGTGATGTTCTCAGCGTGTGTGTTTCTTGTCTTCCCACGGCTGTCTCCTTGTACGGACACCGGTTATGTTAGATTAGAGGCCTACCCTACTCCACTATGACCTCACCTTAACTAATTACAACTGCAACAACCCTATTTCCAAATAAGGTCACATTCTGAGGTTAGGATTTCAACCTTTTTTTTTCAACATTTTTTTGAGTGGGACACAATTCAACCCATAATATCACCCTGAGGTTTACTGTCTTGGTCTTCTTTTGGGCTTTTTAATGCATCAGAGGCTGTTATTTTAAAATACCAGCTGCCCTGGGTTGCATGGAGCAGTAGGAGTGGCTTACCCCTGCCAACCTGGTACACACTGCCTGGCTCAGCCAGCACCTGGCTCCAAAGGCCCCTCAGGCCAGAAGAGGCCCTTTTGAGACTGCCCAGGGAGTCTGTGCGGTAGGACAAGGTCTTCAATGACCTTGTCCCCAGACACTCCCTAACTTTTCAGAACTCAGGTAACAGAAGTGACCGGAACAGTTAACACATGCAATCCCATTGTCTCTTCTTTTTTTCTTTTTGTCTTTTTTTCGTGACCGGTAATGGGATCGCAACCCTCAGTGTCACGCCTGTACCGTGACTGGCAACAGGATCGCAACCCTCGGTGTAGCGCCCGCACCGCGCTCAACCAGTGAGTGGACAGGTCTCTATATGGGATCTGAACCCTCGGTGGGAGCGCCGCCACACTCCCAAGCGCTGCACTCTACTAAGTACACCACCGGGCTGGCCCCCATTGTCTCTTCTGAGAGTGGGGCATTTCTGGGCTATTCTCCACCACTTTCAGCAGCATCTGGGACACTCCTGCAGGTCTTCCCAACCGTAGGCTAGCTGGGCACAGGCAGCTGCCGCCACAACTCCAGCCCAGCAAGTGGCCAGCCCAGACCCATCGTTGAGGGCCTCGTGCTGTCACCGTCCAGCAGAATGCCAGCATATTGAGAGACCCACAGGAGGCCAGAGACCCTTCTGGATTCAGAAAAGCTGTAGCAGGGCCACCCAGGAAGCTGTCACACTGTGTGAAAAGACAAAGGCTCAAGGGACACAGGAAGCTAGGAAGGAGAGGGCTGGGGTGAGCATGCCAGGGGCCTCCGAGGAGTTCTAGCTGCTCCCCATGCACGGGGTTGCAAGATTAGCAACCGAATTGCCCAAGAGTGTGTCAGCTCAGAATCTCATCAGCTTTTCAGGGGACACTGGAGATGGGAACACAAATGACCGGGATAACCAGACACTTTGCATACACGATGCCCCTGACAGATGAGCTGGTCACACCCCAAAAAAGATAAAGAAACTGGCAATAGACAGGGAAGAGGACCTATGATCAAAGAAGGCTTCCTACACAAGGTGCCTGACAGGCTCAGTAGGAGAGAGAGAAGTGGAGCCAAGTTAGAGGGCATGGGGTGGGGCAGGGCAGCCAAGCAAAGCCTGGCTGGGACTTTTTTGGGGGAAGCTTGCCAGTATGGAGATCCAAACCACTTACCTTGGTGTTGTAACACCTGGCTGTGACCTTGAGCCTGAGGGACACTGACAGCCCTGACCCTAGGGAAGTACAGACCTCGACCTTGGGACAGATTCTCTCTGCTTGTCCTCCCTGGCTGGATGACCTTTTAGAGCCACCTGGCACTTTCTCCCTGTCCAAATCCACCCCACATTTCAGAGAAGGCAGGTGGATTACCCAGCTTCACCCAGAATGCAGGGATAGGGCTGGGCCTGGCTCTCAAGACTTCAGTTTCAAGCAGCAAATCTGGTCCCAAGTGGGTGACCTTCTCGTCCCCAGTGGCTGACAGCAGGTTGAGGTGCAGCCATGGTCACTGCCCACAGATTGCCGGTCCAGTTTGGGCCAGCAGGGGGCAGCTGAGCCCACCCTTTCCTCCTGCTCAGCTACGGAGGTGACTCTAGCACCACCCACCCGATCCAGACAGCCTGGAACTGTGGTCGTGCTGGGATAGAATCTAGGGAGTGGGCTAGGCGCTGCATGCCCATCCCCTCTCAGAGTGGGTGCCCTGGCTCCTGACTGCCCCAACCTTCCTCCTGCCTCTGGGTCCATGATGAGGGGTCCCAGACCTCCAAGTACACCAGATATGGGGGGCCCCTGGATTCTCCAGCTTGGTGATGGGACCCAAGTCTTCCAAAGATCAGGATCCAGTTCCCAGAAACAGATTCTGCTTTGGAATTATTTTGTTTTTCTATTAAATGACAATTTAGTCAAAATATTTAAAACTAGGGCTATTTGGAGAAACCCAGGAGATGGGGTGGGCACACCCTGGGACTAGTCATCTCGCTCCTGCTCCACCCCCAGCCCACAGGAGCTGACTGTCCCTGGCCTCTGCCCAGCCCCTTTCTCTTTCCCAGCTGCCCTGGGCCCCACTCCCAGCACCTCCCATCCCCCACACATACTGAGCCTTCCAGCTATTTTAAGCTATTTGACATAGTTTGCAACAGGGAGAATAAGAATAGGCTCAGCTCTTCCCTATGACCTCTGTGTCTCCTGCCCATCTAACCTTGTCATTTTTTTGGTGAGGGTAGCAGTGACTGCTGACACTCTCTGAGCCAGTGAGAGTACAGGTCTTCCCTGCAACATCACAGTCAGCAGCCTCCAGAGGATTTCTACTTTGCCCACATGAGCCCCGGTGCCATGTGTGGACTTGTTCATAAGTGACAGTCAGACTAGGGGCGTTGGAGCAGAAAAGTCTCCTTCAGAGGTTCAAGGACACTCTAAACAACCAGTGTTCAGCAAGGCCCAGGCTGAAGATATTCCAGTTAGCAGGGACCCTAGTGGAAATGGGGCTGCTGGCAGGCCCTGGGGAAGGAAGGGGGTTCTTGGGGGCTTTGCAAACCATGGATGGGAGATGACAAGACGTCAGCACCTGGCCCAGCTCCCTGCCCCCTGGGAGCTGGCCCAAGATTCCTGGTGGGAGGGCTTGGGGACAAGGCTAGAAAGGTGGGCACAGGCCAAAGTGTGGGGTCAGGAAAGTTGGGATTTGCTTAGTCAGCAACAGTGGGGCAAAGGAGGTCTGGGGGCTGCTGGAGGCATAGGGCAGTGTGAGGGAGGCAAGGCTTGTGGGACCAGGCCGCTCATCCCACAGGCTTTCCTGTGCTCAGCACAGGGAGCTCGGGGTGCGAATGGGGGCCACCTGCTGAGTGCTGTGATAGTTAGGATCAGGGGCTGCAGGAGATGCGGGTGACCACAAGCCAGCACAGGGGTTGGAAGAGGAGGGCAGACAGGGTGTTCTGCAGGGAGGCTGCTTGGGCAGGGCTCAGGAAAGTGGGTGTGTTTGGAAGGATTGGGCACCAAACCAAGGGCCTATGAGAGTGGGCAAAAGGCCAAGTGCTCAAGAGGGGGTGGGGGGCACATGCCAGGGAACAGGGAGTCCTGGGAATCCGGATGAAGGAGACCAACACCATCAGAGTTGGTTCCTGGGAGGCCCAGCCTGAGGCCTGGCCCTAGGAGGAAGCCTGTTGGATCTGCCCTGGCAGTGGCAAGAAAGGGGCATCAGGGACCAAGTGCAAACAGACCCTACACCCCCAGGAGAGACAAGGGTCAAAAGCTGAGAAGCCCTCTCCCCCTCTGTTCCCTCTGGCTACCTGCTTCCTGGGCCACGTGGGCCAAGAAAATGAGGGCATAAAATGCGGACGGGCTGGTGCACCTACTCCCTGGCTTTCTAAAACCAGGACTGGGGGGTCTCCACCCTCCACTGCCCTCTCCCTCAAATGCCTTCTGACAACACTTGGCCAAGAGGTACCCTAGTTCCCTTTGCCCACCCCAGGCATTCCCAGTCCACCTCTTTGTCCTTGACTCCTGACCTGGGAGCCCAGGGCTGCACAGGCCCACAGATCTGGGCATTTGCAGAGCTGCAGCTGACCTGGAAACACACTTCCTTCCTTCAGTCAGTCCACAAATATTCACCCAGAGCCTCACAGTGGTCAGTGACCTCCACAAAACATAAACCATGTAGTCACACATTTACTGAGATCTCCTATGTGCCTAGGACTCTGCGGGGGAAAGAGATCCAGGACAAGACAGAAACCCCTCCTTCGAGGAGATCAAGTCAGGGGTGGGGGGCTTTTAGAGCCACAGTCAGGGGACTCTCTGAGAAGTGACCTTGGGGCAGACGACTGAAAGAACTGAGAGGGGGTGGCCAGGAAGCCACTGAGTGAAGAACGTTCCAGGCAAAACAACATTCGTCAGAACTATGAAATGTTAGGGCAAGGAGGGGCACACAGAATGGGGAAAGCAAGCCTGGGAGATGGTAAGGAATTGCCCACAGTCACTTAAGAGGTGGCGGCTGAGTAGGCCAGGGCCACACAGGAAGAGGCCGGTTGGGGCTGGGGGTGGGGGCCCGGGTTTTTTTCCTGCGCGGCTGCTGCGAGGCGAGGCTTCCCGCCAGCACATAGTGACTGTGCAGTTTCCTGACCCAGGCCCTGAGCTGAGGGGCCTTGGGGCTCACAGGGAAAGGGTCCAGGCCAGGGGTCTCTGGAAAGTGAGGAGCCCAAGGTGACTCAGGAGGCCACAGCTCTGGAACTGAGCTCTTGGCAGATGGGGGCAGGAGTTCTGGCACATTCTCAACGGACAGCAGCAACACTGTCATCGTCCTGCCCTTTGTGTAAACCTGAAGCACCATCAATATGTTTCAAAACAACAGAGCTGAGCTGGCTTCAGAACAAGATGAGGAGGCCGGTCACTGGGGAGACGGGTGATCTCAAGTGGCATGGCCCTGAGAAAGGGCTTGGAAGATGGGGGGGGGTGCCCAACCCTGGAATTCGGATGTTGCCCAGGGGGCTCCTTCCTGTTCTTCTTTCCCCTCCAACCCAGAGCTGCCCAGGAAGGAGCAAACTGTGGCCACCCTCCCATCTGGGGCAGGCCCATCACCACCCAGCCCCACCCAGGGATCTAAGGTCCTCTGTTTACTGCCGTTTGCTGGAACAGCTTGTTTTGGTCTTCGGTAATCTGCTGACGCACTGGCCGCCCTGCCCTTGTCCTCCATCAGGGTGGTGGTATTTTTAGCCTTATTTGGAGAAGGAGAGGACAGAACTGGGGCCGTGTGGTCCAATGTACTGCGGGCACAGCCCTGGCCCCCTAAGGCAGGCCAGAAAATCTGTGTGGTTCTCTGCCCTCAACTTAATCTCTCCTCAAGTACATTCCTTTCCCAGCTGTGGGACTTGGAGGCCAGGAGAACTTCTCAACAAGGACGCCCTGAAATCGTGCCATTTTTGTCCTTGAAAACCCAGTAGGGGGCCAGCCCGCGGCTCACTCGGGAGAGTGCGGGGCTGATAGCACCAGGGCCGCGGGTTCGGATCCCATATAGGGATGGCCGGTTGGCTCAATGGGTGAGCGTGGTGCTGACAACACCAAGTCAAGGGTTAAGATCCCCTTACCGGTCATCTTTTAAAAAAAGAAAAAAAGAAAAAGAAAAAAAAAAAAGAAAACCCAGTAGGTGGCTGGGGCAGCTCCAGACACAAGGGTACAAAGGAGTCTTATCTCTCTTTGTGATGGAAAAGTCTATGCTTTGTGTATTGCTGATTCTCCTTCCTCCTCCTCTTTGAAAAATCAAATCTAGGGCAGTTTCTGGGAGTCAGGAATGATATATGTAAATGAGATTTTGAGACCAGAGGTAGAGGAAAGCAAGGTATCAACTTGGGCCCCTGATGCAGCAGTACAGCTACGGCCACCCTTCTCCCAGGCGCCTTGTCAGGTAAGTAAAGGGCTGACTCCACAGCCTGGTACTGTGAAGCAGCAGGGAAGGGTCACTGGGCTGATTTCATACACCCCTCCCAGCTTTCTAGATCATTCTGACAGGCGATTCCCTCTTTCCACACTGCTTTTTCATCCCACCCCAAACCACCCCTGGAAATGTTGCCAGGACAAGACCAACGGGGCAGATCTTGGAGAGGAGTGAGCTGTCGGAATCTTTCCCTGGCAGAAGGGCTCGGCTAAGCAGGCGCCAGTGAACAAGCCTGGGCTTGCCGCATACTCGACCTTCCGTGCTGAGGGTCACATGAGAAAGAGTCACCAGTTTTCCGAGAACTGCAGGGAGGGGTGCGGCCTGGGCCCAGCCCTGTGTGCAGATGCCATCTTGCAGAGGCAGGGGAAAAACACCTTCACCGGTTTCCTCCTGGTCGCCAAAGGAGCCTGTCGTCACAGGGTGGTCCTGTTTGGGGTGTGGATGGTTACCTGGGAGGAGGCTTCCTGGCAAAAGTTCCTGCCAGATGCCCTTCTCAGTTCTGGTTACTTCTACCTTAAACCTCAGGGGGCCAGGGCTGCACAGGGGGGGCTGTGGTTTCTCCTCCCCCTGGCACTACACAGGCAAGGGAGATGCCAACTATGCTTTTCAAAATCCTCCCGAACACTCGGGCCCTGCCTGGCCTTGGTAGAGGGCACAAGAGCTCATCAGATTTGCTTCTGTAAGACCCAAGTGGGGGGCCCTCCTAGCTGGTTAGGGTTACCCCCACAGTCACCAACCCACTCCCTGAGGCCCGTCACTGGGGACAAAGTGCCCGGCACAAACGCAGTTTAAAAAGAAAAGAAAACCCCCTCTCTCCCCACCCCCATCCAAAAGGAAAATGGTCTGAAAATCTGTACCCTTTTAGTCTCGTTCCCACGCAATTACACATACTGTTTTCCGCAGAAAAATCTTCCTTTTACATTATTTTGCAACTCCCTTTTCCCCTCTTAATTCATCATGAAGATCTGTGTCCTAGGCCGGGAGGGATCCCTGTTGTTCTGAAATATTTCAACTGCCCAGGCCCCTGGTGACAGAGAATGACAAACCCAGGACGCACGCCGCTCGAGCCACCAGGCAGCCCCACGGAGCTCAGTGTTTCTCCCCAACTTGCTCCCAGCCATTTTTTATACATTTGACGGTTTCTTAGCCAGAGAGCCTGTCGGCACAGGCGCGAGCGGGACGTCCCGCTTCCCTAACGAGGCCCGCGGCCGGCGGGAGGCTCCACCCCCCCACCCCCACCCCCA